>NW_008825533.1:1791241-1808864 GCF_000699105.1 Pygoscelis adeliae
GGTCCCCGCAGCTCACCCGCTGCGGGCAGCGTCGGGAAAGTGACCCGAAACGGGCATTCGCCGGGCTTTTCCCCTGCCGTTATTTTTCAAGATGTTTCCTTCCCCAGCCCGCTCCTTCGGGTTGTTTGTTAGTTTGTTTTATTTGTAGGGGGTTTGGGGTTAGTTGGTTTTGTTTGATTTTTTTTTTTTTTAAATGAACAACGGCAGCCCTTTTTTCTGTTTTTTTGTTTTGTTTTGTTTTGTTTGTTTGTTTGTTTTTTTCCTCTTCGTAATAGTCAAAATACTTTGACGGCTGAAAAGGGTCGTGCCAGCTATAGCTCTGGAAGAGAGCCTGAGAAATTGAAATGTCTGGGGAAAGCTAATGCAATTAGATGGGGCTGGCTGCTGGCTGCCGGGACGTGATAGACCACCTAATTTACACCGCCCACGCCCCGATCTAATGCCGATGCTGTGGGGTTTATGTCAGTGAGTCTTTCAGGGGCACAATTTTTGGTTTGTGAGACAGTAGTAAACCAAAAGAAACAACAGAAATGTCCCAGAAAGCGAACCTGTATGGCTTTTCACTGTATTTTCCAGTTATAAATCAGGTGCAGGTAACTAGAGAATGAAACAGCACAAAGTCTTAAAGCCTTCTAGTATACCTTAAAATTAATTCTAGCACATTATGTCATTTGAAGACTTGCTAATAGAACGGTGTTAAAAACCTATGTTGTGTTGAAAATATTTATAAATTACAGAGGTGGTAAGCTGCTCTTGTGCCGACCGTGGGCTGAGTGGGGCTGAAATGCTCCGTCTCTCTACATCTAAAAGCACACGAAAAAATGCTGGGATATTGTATAAAGCTGACAAGCAAGCGTGAGTGAAATACCTACTCCTTCTTTTGCTAGTGGATGGGGAAGTGGAAAGAAAGCAGTGGCATGTGGAAATTCCTCCCAGCTCCACGTTTAGGGGAGTCCATAGCACTCCCTAGCTGGGTACAAAATTAAGGTAGTCTTTTTGTCCCCCCAAATCTTCAATGAAAAAGTATCAGCTCACTACATACATTTGAAACAAACAGAAATGAAAGTGAGTTAGCTTATAATATTCCATTGTTTTGTTTTAGTTTATGCCATTTTTTAAACTCAAATCCACATGCAATGCTATACTGGATTTAGGGGCTTTATAATCACAGCTAGATGCACAGCTGAAAGTCTAGGGCAGAGTATTTACACAGAAGCAACCTGTGGTTGGGAAAGTCCCTAAACTGCTGGTTGCTGGATGCCGGGAGGATATATCAGTGGAACGCTCTTTTTTTTTTCCCCTTGCTCTCTTTTTCATAGTCATCCTTCAGGCCCCCATTACCAGATATTGCTGAGCAAGATGCTGGGCTGGATGGACACTGTTTTGAGGCACTTTGAATGTTTCCATGTGTTAAGTTCTAGCAAGATGTTGTCATCTTGTTGAGCAAAGACATAGGATCAAAATAAGCATAATGTTAATGATAAGCTTCGCTTAAGAAGACGTGATATTGCAGGGGTCTTGAGTTGAAGTAAGAGCACTGCACAGCACTGTGTGAGCTACAGTGCGCTGTCTCAAAGGTACTTACCTGATTAGCACTCGACAAAGGAGACAAAAAGTGATCTCATATTGTTCTGTCACGTTTGGAGGCCTAATCTGCATTCCTTGATAGTGATGTTTCTGTATAAATACCATAGAGGGTTTTAGAGAGGTGCTCGGTTAACTCCAGCTGAAGAGCAGTTCCACATGCAGATCACTGCTGCGTGCGCGTTCATCATCTTTGGGAAGCATTAGTTACCGCAGGTCCGCACCTATAATAGTGATGAAGGATGTTGCATTTCTTTTCTTCCAAGCACAGTTGAGATTTTTTCCCCCTATTATCTGACCACGAAAGCATGCAGAGTGAAAGCTGTTTGCTTAAACCCAGTCCAGATAAGGTGAATGGATATTATGTTTGCTTTTACCTAGGAGCACTGTCATGACGGACAACTTCATAGGCCTGCTGATGATTATTCCTAGCACCTCAGACTGTGGCAACAACTCAAAAAATGAATGTTCAGTACCATTGTCCCAAAGATTTTGAATTTTCCTTTTCAATATGGATGCAAAGGTGGCATATTCTGCAAAAATGAATATTGTGATTCATGCTACCTTGGACCACTTTTGAAAAGAATTTGGAAATTCCCACTGGTACCACTTAAAATTGACTATTTTTCAGAATTTGAGGAGAAGCATACTGGGAAAACAGCAGCTAAAAGACCTCCTGATAAACCAAAAGAGCAAGAGAGGAAGAGTTTCAGGGTTGTTTTGTTCTGTTTTTTTTTTTTAACAGGTTTAAGCTTGCTTGATTTTGGGTTGATCAGTTCCTGAGTTACCCACTTTTGGACCACGTAAAAGTCCTGCAATCCTGAAATGCTTCTTAGAAGTTTTCAAATCACAATAGTTGGTGCTTGTCTGTTTTTTTCTGGGGGGGAGAGGGGGCTGCAACCGTAAACGTACACAGCTGATGTGAAAATTAGAGTTCCTCAGTGTTGCAATGTAGTCCATTCAGGATTTGCCAAAAAATCGGGTGTTAGCAAACAGTGCCAGGCACGTGTGGTTAATGAACTTCCTGCAAGAAGATTATTGTCCTACGAGAAATGTATAGTCCATGCTTCTTATGCAACTGTGTTTTGTTCTTAGTGCACCTTCATTTACAGTCATTTTCAGGTTTCAGCATCCTTCTTACACGTATCTTCCTGATCAGTCATGGGTCTGCTAAATGACACCGGTCCCAAAAGCACCGCAGACACTACCACCTTCAGATGCTCCCTCAGTTCTGTTCACTGCCACTCACCATGATTTTCATTTGCAGTCATTCACTCACCTTCATGTGACAGTTATCTTCTTTTCCTAGACACTCTTAATAACTATGATTCACTGTCTTTAAAGAATAATAAACAGCTAGCTGAAACTCCAGGGCTCTGGCAACTAATCCTGTGGTACAATACTCAGTGAAGTAACCTGACAAGATTTACACAATCTTTGTGTGCTTAAAAAAATTTTCTGTTTACCTTAGCTATTGTCCTCAATTCTCATTGAGTTCAAAGCTGGCTGTTGTAACTGTGCAGTTTTAGCTTAACGGTGATTATCTTTTGATAATATATTCACATACGGTGAGATGTTCAGTCCTAACCCAGAAAAGGAGAAAGCTGCTAAGGAGACTGCTTGACAGCAAAAATGAAGCACACTTGATCCCACGGAAGAAGAAGACGTAAGGTAAAAGCTAATAATATGGTGAAAAATGTGGGTTATGCACTTCCTCTTTTTGGAAAATTCAACAGGATGGACGCTATGAGTCATCGGTATAAAGCTACAGAAATCTACAGGAAAAAAAACAGTGGAACATTCATTTTAAAACAAATCCTATGTATTCATGAAAATTTATTACTGAAAAAAATAAAAAGCACTGAAGAGAAATACAAACATGGGGAGAAATCAAGCAACATCCATAAAAATTAAAAATATAATCAAAAGGCAATATATTAAAACATTAGTTTTGCAAACTGACTGAAAATGAAGGAAATTATTTTATGCAGCTGAACAGCCATCTTTCCATTTGAGATTATTTATAGTTTCTCAGACTACAGTGTTTTGTCGTTCTTTTCACAAGTTAGGCTTTTTACAGTGTGAGGTTGTTTTCTCCAAACTAATTGTTAGGTTTTAATGAGACTGATGTTTGGACATTCATAGCTGTTTAATACTCCTGGATACATAATTTTTTCCTTTTACAATATTTTCATTTCTACTGCTTAAGAAATGGAGCACAAAAAAAAGTTCATGAAAAAAATACAGATCATATCACTTTTAACATCAGTTTCTCTGGAGACAGATGTATGGGCTGCGTAAAAGGAATTTGCATGGTCTTCATTTTGCCTGATAATATCGGGAGAATCATTTTCATATAAATACACTTTTGACTTAGCACTTCATCACACAATCTTCACACATTTCCCTCCAGAATATTCATTGATTTTGTCTTCTGAGCTATGTTATCTTTGCCTTGGAATTTGATTGGACCTATTATAAACTTGAGCCAGCTCCAGGCTTTTCTGAGAACTCTTTTAATGTTAATACTGTGTCTCACAAGCAGTTGTGCCTCTTCAACACCACCAGACCAGTTATATTTTTTCTTCCCATCTTCTGTAAGCTCTACACGTTTTGTTCTTAATTATGTTTCTGTTTTCCTGGGAGACCCTGAAGGTGAATTGGTGAGACGGAAATAGAGTTTGATCAAGAAGTAAAGAAGGCAGAAAGGAAAGAAGGAAGACAAGAAAAAAGACTTTGTAATGTCATGTATAAGCTTCTCCTATCAGCATGCAAGCTAGCAAAATACTTTGCCCTTACACTACACCTCCTGCAGATCTCAAATGTCTCACGAGTGTTCATGCACTGCACACCCCAGAAATAAACAGGTTTTATTTCATTGGATAGATGAAAACCAACCCTTGAAATATGTCTTAGGAAGTGATAAGGAAAATATTGGAGGTAATCTTTGAACTGCAAGTTCAGTAGCGAATAAGATACTTTTTAAGCTACCAACTTCAGTTGTCTTAAATGCCGATTTTTCAGATAGCCATTAAGATGGAAAAAATCAGTTCCTGTACATTACTTGAGTTGCTTTTACCATGCTCATTTATTTAAAGTAGTACATATGACTGCAATGTCAATTGATTCTCAGCAATAGTCGATGAACGTCCGCTGTGACTGTTGGAAAGTCAGTGATTTCTCTGTGTGTGATAAATGTATCATGCCAGAAAGATCACAGATACTCCCCCCCGCAGAGACTAGATAACATTTTTTCAATCCATATGAATATGACTGATCTTCAGCATTTGGTACCATGAAAGAGATTATTTCGGGCAATTGTGGTGTTCTTAAAACTCAAAGTGAGCCCAAGGAGTGACCTTCTCACATGGAAAGCTAAGGCAGTTTTCACATGGAAAGCTAAGGCAGTTTTCACTCAGTGTTGGACCAGTATCAACAAATTGTTGCTAAACTGAAGCTCCATTCCTGATCGTGCTGTCATCTTTCAGCCATTCAGACAGGAAAAAACACTTTTTATTACTGAACTACTAGGCAGTCCAAGCCACTAGGAATACGTTTTTTTGCTTGCTGTTGTGTGAGTAAAGGAGCATACTAACTATTAGTTAGTATGCTAATTATTACTGCTGTTTTAGCTGAATGTTTCATGTAGGTAGATGAGGTAATATGAACTGTAGTGCTGTCAGTGTGTGACTGGTACACCTCTTATGTCTCTGAGCAAGGTAATTCATTGTTTTTGCTTCCCAGGGGTTGTGAGCAAAATTAAAATTTCTGTAAGAACAGATTCCCTGAAGGTCCAGGGTGACCTCCTTTCTCATTTTGCATGATAGGGCTTTAAATCAAATGCAACAGTTTTCAGTTAATATCTTTCATTTGCTGACAGCATGACATTGTTGGTATTTAGGCTTAAATTCATATTCTGTCAAATCTCATTAGTTTATTTTAATAAGGATCATCTTGATTGTAGCTCCCTAGCTTCAGTAATGGCTAGGATATCTTTTAATAACCATGCGAAGCTCTGATATCACTTTCGTATTTCTTTAAGTACTGCTTTGTGGCTTCTTATGGGACATGCTTCAAATAAGAGGTGTTAATATTTGAAAAATATTCCATGAGAGAAAGCTATTTGAGAGGTTTCAACATTGGCATAATTTAAAAGGCTCTACTGCTGATTATTGTCTTAAAGTCTACTAATATTTTTGTGTCCTAGCTATCAAGAAATATTTTCTCCAGACAGTTTGAAGGAAAGTCATGAGCTGGTGAAAGGGAAGAATGTGACAGCCATTTGTTTCTCTGTTTTAAGGAATTCTCTTGGGGCAGTTTGTGTAGGCAACAGTTCTGGGGTAATAGTATAACAATGACTTGTTGAGCTTTTCAGGCAATTCAGTATCGGCTGCCATGCACAGCAGTCTGTGGAAGTTATTTGTGGCACTGTTGGAAAGTTATGGATTGCATGATTCTCTACAAAGAAAGTACTCGCTTTGTCTTTTGAGTCTATTAAATCATTTTCTGCAGGAAGTTTTCAGTCCTGCTGTTTTGTTGTAACAGAGTACTCCTTTTTGATAGCAGTATTTTTGCCTGTATGTATGGCTTTCGTAGTATTTTTTGAAAGTGCTAGAATTAATACTCATTATTTCAATAAGCGTATGCCCGTGCAGATAATTTTACTGGTCCTCTGTGCAGGGCTTTGTCAGCGTAGCTGTACCTAACGCAAGAGGGAAAGCTGGATGTAGTTATTCTCATTTCCTGTTTACTTATCCTTGGAGAAATTGCCACAAGTGACAAAAACCTTGTCTAACTTGTGACAAGATCCAGTGAATCATTTATGATACTGTCTTTTGATTCCTATCGGGGTGGAGCACTTTGAAGTGGAATCTCTGCTAATGTAAATATATTACACATATAAGCACATAAGATACGGCTGCCAAGAACGTAATAATTTTAAATATTTAGAAGTGCAGCATTTGTACATTGGAGTGTATTCTCAACCTGGTTTTAAATGTTACAGACTGTTATTTTTCATTTGTTGAATGATTCAATGTGGAAAATACTCATCAGGTTATAAAAATGTGTTGACTTTGATCCTTCTTTTTTTCTTTTTAGGAGGACTGAAAATCTTTGCAGTTATTGTAAGTGGAAAATCAATATAATAAGAAAACGTTGATTTAACTTTTTATATGGAAATACATCTTCTGAGCATAGTTAGAAACAGAGTTTTAAAGAGACCAGATTCAAACATTTTTTCTTTTTTAAATGAGGGTGGTTATTTAAGAAAAACAATTTAAATGGGAGAAAAATCTTATTCACCAGGGCTGAAATTAACTTCACCTGCATAAATTCTGAGTAATAATCTATGAAACCATTCATACGAGAAGGAGAGCCAAATGTTTTTGGAATGCTGAAGTTTTATAGTTGTCAGCTATGCCACATTACTAAAAATCAAGCCCTACATAGTAAGAGTCTTTCAGTTTAGCCCAGCTTTCCCCATACTTTCGCAACAAATGCAAATATATCCTTAGCGACACGAGAACATACCTGGTTTAAAAGGCACATCACTGCTCTTGGTAGAGGAGCTAGAAGAAGGGAAGCAGAGGTAAAGACATGAAAAATTATAAAAGAAATAAATCTGATGAAGCCTTGCTGGCCAAAAGACAGAATGAATACAGGGTTTCTATAATTTGTAGAGGTTTTAAACTAAAATAGCAATTCAGGATATAACCCTGCAGAAGCCCAGTCATAGAGACCCTTACCCTGATCTATAAAGAGGATCAGGGTATTTAAAAGGGGTTTCCTATCTTCAGAGCCTTTCCTCTTTTCAAGCTTAACCACTAACCATTCACCACAAGCGGTAGGTAAATAACTGGCTTAACTGACCAGCTAGGACAAACTATAATAACTGCTTAGATTAAAAAAAAAAGTTGGTCTAATACTATTTTATGTCGAAAAGTGCAGTGAATAATCACAGTGATGTTTTCATAACTTCACAAATATTTTGCACTCCTAAAATACCTAAAAAGGCATTTTTTGGTTTTGTTTCATTTGTCCTTTTAAAAATAATTACTATGTATAATGTATACGTGTGTGCATGTCTTTTTTTAAACCTGACAGTATTTCTGTCCTCACCAATGAAGAATTCTTTCAAACATGCCATAGTCAATAAAAGAAACTTCTTTAGTCCTTTCCTGTGTCATATACTAATTTTCAGATAAAGCTATTATTATCTTTTTGTCCAATTCTTTGTGCATGATTTTATTGGATAATACCAACAGAGATAAAATAATGTGTTTTTCAGTCCTCTGAACATTTTCTGTGGACGCCTTTGCAACAGGAGGACATTACTGAAGTAATTTGTGAAAGGAATTATCCTTTCTAGCAGTGAAAAAATTTCACGGTCACAGTAAACTCTTAGAACAAGGCTGAACAATGAGGACGTTCTCTTATTTTTAAGTATTTTGTGAATGTCATTTAAATTATGTTATTTTCTTCATCTCAGCAGACTTTTGAGCCATGGAGATTAAGGCATCTGTGCAATCCAGTGGACAGAAACTCAGTTTGAAAGAAGTAGGTTTCTGGATATTGAATTTTGGATTCTCCACGTTCCAATAAATAAACAATAAAATAAAAAGAATTTCTCTTGCCTTCCGTAGGCAGAATACTTACTGATGTCAGTGGCAACTTTCGGATATTAAGAACTACAAGGAAAGAACCTTAATGCAAAAAAATTCCAAGGTTACCAAGGAAGTTGTTTATTAAGTTCCATTTTAGAAAACCAGAAAATTATATTGTTTAACAAAGAGGTGTTTATGAGGTATTGGGTACAGCAGGATTATTTAAGTTTATAGGCAGATCAGATCCCAAGCAGTGAAAAAATTCAGTATTTTTACGCACATTATCTAAAATTTCTGTATTTCCTGCAGATTTTGGTAACTATTTATTAATTAAAAATAGATTTATACTTCTGAGGCCACTTAACTTCTTTTATAGTATACTTAAAAAAGTATAACATGGAATATACCAGAAAGTATACCTATCTATTCATAGTTTGATGCTTACTCACAGTAAAGTGAGAGGTAGCCATTTCTGCTGCCAGGTAGAAACCTGAGAATACACAACTAGTGAAATACACCCTAAATAGATGTGATGATATGTTATGTGGTGTGATCCAGAGAGGGATCCTTCAGGCTACTTAAATTAGGCAACAGAAAGTCAGAATGAGGGTACTGGCTTGAGCACGGTGGTAGAAGAAAATACCTAGATGCCTAGTTAGGCATCTAGGACATCTGGTTTTGAATTTAGTTACCTACATTTAACCTGTGTTTTATTTTTGAACCTACAGTATTGATTTGGATCTTGTGTTTACCATCTAATCCTGACTAAAGTATCTCCTATTGATATGGTGGTGGTTGGGTTTTTTTTAAGGCAATGGGCAAACTGCTGTTGTTATTTTTAAATATCTGATAAATATTATGAAACCTAAGTTTATAAAAATGTTGCAAATTTGGTGCCAGGCTTTCAAAACAAAAAGAGCAGTTGGTACAGGATGGCTAAGATTTGATTGGTATTCCCATTTCTTGGTACGATCTGGTTCACATTCTGAAAATCGTATTGATGCCGAAAGAACTTATTTCACAAGCAAATGAATTCAGTGGCTTCACAGAATAAGACAAACTCAATCTGAATAAAGTTACCAATGTGTGGCCTTAATAGTTGCATGCACTTTAAAAAAAAAAAAAATCTACCAAATTCACACATTAGTTAAAAACCCATGATATCTAATACCTCTGCATATCAGAAAATATTTGTCCTACTGAAATTATCTGGTCTTGACCATGTGCTACGAGAAATTCATGGACTATAGGTTAGAAATTAAGAGTTAATTGGTTAAAAAAAAGAAGGATCAAAAAAGGGCTGGATGCTACAGATGAAAGCCAATACAGACTTCCTAATAGGAGTGATATTTTCTCAACAGATAAACTTTGCCTGAAGATGACTTTTCTTAGTGAATGGTGAGATACACCTACTGTTAAGCAGAATTTCCTGTTGCATTTCAGCTCCATGACTTTCTTTTGATGGACGTCAGTGGAGTTAATTCTTATGAAATGATGCATTGTGAAAAATTCAGGAGGAAGCATGAAGCAAACGAATATCTCTCACTGAAGGCTGAAGGTCTGCATTTGCAATGAGTAAAACTAAATACTGCTTTCTGAACTTGTGGGCATCAATGGGTATGAAGGTGCAGCCACACTGCAATACAGTGGGAAGTTCGTTGAGCTAGTCCTTCTAAGTAGTCATCGTTAGTTGAGCTAGTCATCGTTAACTAGCAAAAAGCTATCTAAGCAATCTCTAAGTTGTGGAGGTAATTATACTTTGGAGGGAACTCTGTTTTTAGACTTTTTCCAGCATCTGAACGAGTGCATTCTGAGACAGCGCAGATAGTGCAGCATTGCACATCTGTCAATGGCATGGATATGTACTGTGGGTGGACAATGTTTGGGAGGATGTAAGGTTGAACAAGACGCATAATTTCCCTGTAACAAGTGTGCAATACCCGTGCCTGAAATGCTCATGTGTCCTGTGAGGAATTCCAAGCTCCAGTTAAGCTCCTGCTTTGTGTTAAATAGCAAACTTTAGACAGTAATGTTTAAGGCTTTTCCAAGTTTGGGTGCTGGCTTTGGTTCACCCTGAATGGCATGCTTGGAAATATTAGTGAGCAACTTCATGCATCTCACTATCAATCAGAATGATGTTCCTACCATTTCCTTTTCTTTGTTTTGTTCCCTTAAATAGTTACTCCTCTTCCTCTTAGGACATAAGTTCACTTCAAATATATGTGAGGTCTCTCTGGATCACTAGTCTTAATCTTTCCTAGTCACTTTCACGGGTCATTTCTCTCCGTACTGATTTCCCTTCAAAGTAATAAAGTCCTGTTTCGATACAGTGCTGAAGTTTTCCAGAAAAAAATGAATTTTTTTTCAGGCTGAGCGTTACTGGAATTACTGAACACACACACACATATTCACTGCCCCTTTACTAACATTTTGTCTCCAAATTGAACAGAAGGAACATTTCTTGTATATTGCAGTTAAAAAATGGTATTTAATGTTTGCGTACATTGAGGCTTTTCACAGGCATTATCCATGTCCTTTTCTACAGTTTCTGGAATTCTGCTTCACAATTACTTGGAATGGTTTTCACACTAGGTCCACTTTTTCCCCCTTACTTTGTCAGCTGAACTCACAACATTCACCGATTGCCCTGTGTTGTTCATCTGCTTCATGTAGATAATACAAAGTTTAAAAAGTGTCTTATTTGGTTATCCTGTATCAGTTAAAAATTATTTGTTTGACTGTAAATTGCAAACATAGCAAATATGTTAGCAGATTTTAATTTTGACTAACAAATCTGAAGCCAGTTTTGCTAGTTTATAATGGGAGAGGGTGGAAGAGGAATGATCAGTGGCAGGGTTAAATTTGACATCTGAGGTGGGTATCTGAGCAAAAAATAAGTAATGGTGAATGAAACCATCATTTGTCCCATTTTTCCTGGAGAAAACAGCTCCACCCTCCCAAAATAATTTTATTCTGTGCAAACACAACTTGCAAAAATAAGAAAAGAAATGGAATGTGGGTTAAAGTGAACAGGTGGAGATGCCACTTTTTATCCAAGTGCTGCTGGGTTAGAGCAACTGCTTAACTAGAGTTCTCTTTTTTTCCTGAAGCACATGAACCTGCATTTCTCTAATGAATGTCTATAGGGTGCTTTGGAGAGAGAGGGAAGAGGCAGGAGAAGAGTATTCTCAGGTCTCCCATTGCAACTCTACCGCTTTGAATAAATAATTAAGCTTTCACGCCTCTCAGGCAAGTGTTCTCACCACCGTTGACAACAGTCACTTGTCTGTTCTCACTAACTGTTTAGTATTTTGTGGAAAAGAGAAGCATTAGAGCGTCAGAACAATCACAGTGCATTGATAAAACCAGTTGCACAGATACACACAGCATGCTGCCAGGTGTGAATCTGCCCCCATTTTCCAGTTGTATCGGTTATTATTGAGAGAGAGAAAACTTGTCTGACTCAGCTAGTATTTGGGTGAAACATCTGAGTGCTGGTGTTTGTCCCGGCGGATGTTTAATTATTTATGCAGTGTGGAATGGATATGGCAAGAAGGACAGAGCTCCAGTTACAGCACAGTGGTTCGTCTCTCACAGGCGTAGGAGGAAACTGATTTGTTTTAAGCTGCAGCTTAGACGAAAGCACCAGCCACTGAACTGTTGAGTGGATGTGGGGAGTGAAAGCTCTGTAAATTGAGGCCATATTTTTTAACAGGACACTATATGCTAGTTCAGCTTTCACTGAGCACCAACCTCAACCTCTTTCCCCACTACACAAGATATACTGAATCTATCAGCCAAGAAATCCTTTCCCAGTCTGCTGAGCTCTACTGGGAGTGCCCATCGCTGCCTGCCTGCCATCTCCCATCTTGCAAACTATGGATTTGGTGTTGCACATGCTCATCAGCTCTCCTGAAACCATTTCTGGGAGTCCTTCTTCCATATACTGATTCAAAGAACAAAGTCATTTTTTAATAGAAAACTAATAACAGTAATCATGTCTTTTTTGAAAAGGAAACGCTTCCAGACAGCTGTCTGTTTTCATGGAGGTGACTGTGTATTTCATAAATACAACTTTTTCTTTTCATGAATCTAGAAGAATCCTGTGTGGCACCATATGGCTCATGCTATAGTTTCCAATATTTTTCCTGATAGCTGGACTTCAATATATCTGTGATTTACCAGAAACTAAATACTTCAGTTTCTTTCTTCAAAATGACTTAAAATTTAGTTACAGGACTGTCAGCACTTTAAATGGCTCAGTTTTAGTTTCTCTCTGTAGATAGGTACTGAAGTGACATCAGTCTAGTAATAGGTCCTATGGGAGAATAACTGACCTTGAGAAATTAAAAAAGCAAAATATAAGTCTATGTAATTAAAACAGCAAAGTGTAAGCCTGCTGCTCTAGCAAGGGAAAATGGCATATATGGAAATATTAAACAGCTGCTGGCAACGTGGTACTGAAATATCAGACAATCCCAGTTCTGATCTCCGATGAATTCCAAAGGCATTGCTTCTGGAAGCTCTCTTATCACTGGGAGGAACCATCTGAATTTTTCATATACCTTGATGGGTTATAAATAAGCTGTAATCACTCTAGAGGAAGACCTGTGCCTCACAGGGGAAAGCTCAATAAGAACATCTGCTCAATGTGCCATGGTGGTCAAAGAAGCAAAGAAGATAGCAGGTTATATTAGGGAAAATATATAGAATGATACTGAGATTGCAGTATTACTGTTACATGTATAGATGCATTATCTTCATTTCTGTGCTTAATGCTTCAGGAATTTTAATGCTTCAGGAATTCCAGTATTTCAGGAATATTGTACAAGCTTGGTATTGACTATGTTTTGTTTGGTTTTAAGGTGAGAGATGACAGCTAGTTTTATTTTTATTTATACCCATGTTTTTATTACATAAAAATAGTGCTTAAAGCTTGAACAGGTATTAACTCCTGTAGCACTATCATAAATAAAAGTGAGAGAAAATCTATATATTAAGGTCATCCTGTCTTAAATAAAGATTCGAGTACAAAGCACATTATTTGAGACATAACAGGATTTTTCTTGTGAAGAAAGCTTGAAACAATGGGAAAAGTTTGCATTATTGAATGTGCAGAGGAGTTGTGGCCAGAGTATAAAAAACCAGAAGATGGAGCAATGGAGAGAGCTCAGACTCTTTCCTACTCTCTTAGGAGGACTGAGGCATACTCAGTGCAATGAAAAGACAACAAATGCCAAAATGATATAGGAAGCCCTTTTACACCCCCTCCCCACCAGTTTGACCTCTGGAACTCACCTGCCACAGTGTTGGCAGGCAGTGGTGAAGTGGCACTTGTGGCAACCAACGTGGTCCTCCAGGTTTTTGTAAAGAGCCTGCAGAAAGGCCAAAGACGTTAACGCCACTGCCCTGCTGCCTGCCCAGCTCTCTGTGATTCCTCCCTGGGTTTCTGGTGTTGTCAGGAGATCTCAGTGCATGGGGCTGCTGGAGTGTACATCAGCCTGGAGTACTCCAAAATGGCATCTGCTCATGAATCAGTCTCCTTTTTTTTCTTTTTTCTTTTTTTAAGGAGAAAACAGTGTTTATAATGCACACAGGAAAATACCTTAATGAAAACAGAAACAGACGGTGTTTGCCTAAAATGAAAGCAGAGCTTTTTCTTGGTAAACGTCTTACTTTCCTCGGAGCAGGGAAATCGGAATGACCTGACATTTGACTGATGACATTGTTGTCCACATGAAAGGGAGAGAGTCAGCTCCCTTCATGCTCAAACTCTCTGATGTCTCTTGTTTCCTGTTAACTCTATACACACTGTTTAGACTTTCAGGGAATACAGTTCCCCTCCTGCTGTTTTTGCAGTGGTGAATGTCTCAGAAAAAGCAGAGGAGATTCAGCTTAATAAGGCTCTTGTCATTATTAAAAAGTGATGTCAAACCTAAGGATAATGAGAAATATTTATACTGCTTTTCAGAATGTTTGTGAGGATTATCCATTCTCAGCCATAACAAGGCTGAATGTTACAGCATTTAGCTATATGGTGCATGATGTTTTCTATGGTGCCTATTACTGAGTGCTTGTTTTGGGGCTATTTCTTAGTATATGTTTAAGTTTATATCTTAATATATGTTTTGTTGTTAGCATATTACCTGGAATATTGGCAAGGTGCTTAAGGGGGTGATTTGAGCAAAGACTATTCTGTTGCTCAAACCTTCTGCATCACACTTAAAGGTATATTTTTACACAGGGTTAATTCCTTGGAAAACATTCACCTGTGTTACCAAAAGTTGGTCACTGAATGACACCAAATACTTCACCCTGGGGCCTGTGCTAGCAAGGGGGCGAAGAGTAATGTTGCAGAGAACAGGTGTGGCAGAATTATGTACTCATATTCTGAGGATAAAAGATAAATTTTCTCAATATAGAGAGGAAAAGTGTAAACTGTTCCCTTCTGTATCATTCAGGAGCATCCCATTATGGTGGAGATGGCTCTCTATAATAATCATGAGTGTTTTTCATCTGGCCAGAGAAAGCTTTGTTCTTTCCCTTAAATTTGTGCATGTCTGCCATCCCAATAGGTATTGTCACAGATGAGAGGTGGCAACTGCACATCCCATGGGAACTGAATCCACCTCAGCTGGCTGTAGCTTTGGACTTGCTTCATCTTCACTGCAGAAGGAACCCAAAGCCAGATAGCCAGTGTTGCTTACATTTCTGGAACTCTTAATCTTACACAAATTCCTTTCATTGCACTTATCTTGGTGGGGTGGAGGAGGAGAGAAGGTTGCTTTCTGCTGTTTCTCCTAATCTGGTGATTTTCAGTGACCTGTTGTTGTGAAGATAGTATAGTTTATTTCTGAAAGACTTCTGACTAACATGCAGTTGAAGTTCTTCCATGGTCTCAGTTTCCCAAGTGAAAAAAGATTAGAAGCTCACTGAAGACTTTCCAGTTTTGCTTTGCATCATCACAATGTATTTGATACTCTGTAGAAGACCTCTTAGAGTAGTGACAATGTATCTTTTCTTGCCAACGCTGTCAGAAACCAAAGAGATCCTAATGAAGATAACAGATAAAGATCTGGGGGTGGGCAGGAGGTCAGGAGGGGGTAAGGACATGCCAGTTTACAGAACAAGTGGCAAATGCTGGAGGCAAAATGTTTCTTTGATGTTTCAAAATGACTAAAGAAATCAACATTGAGTGATCCCATCGAGACAAGTTTGTTATACCTTCATGTATTTTAAACAAGCAGTTTTGTTCCCTTAACAAAGCAAGGATGGAATTAGTATTTATAAATGTTTATTGGATTGTACATGGTAGGTTGTGCATGGAAGGCAATCATATCAATAGCAAGAAGCAACTATTGTAATCTGAAGATCAGCAGCTCTCATGGCCAAATAAGATAGTGCTGACACATCGTGGCAAATGTGGTATTGTGCTAACTGTCAGTTGCAACAAATTCAATTACTTTGAATTTGTCATGCCAGGATGGCATTAAAAGTACTGCTAGCCTGTAAGTCTGAAAATGTTTACAACATTGAAAAACTGATATACAAAAAAGTCAGTCAAGTGATATAAAATGAAGTCACTCAGCTCCTATGTATACGAAGGCTGATTTTCCATGGAAAGATGTTGTTTTCAATTTATAAAAGGGACATTGCAAATTAGGAAGGTTTAAGTGTTACAGTGGAGGAAACTAAATGAGAGTGGAAAAACTACTTGCGTACCATTTCAAAGGCAAAAAAGTGTATTTTAAAATTGAATCAATGAAAAAAGTCATATATGCAGTAAATTAACTGTCCCAAACTATCATTAACTATAAAAAGTATTATATTAATATTGCCTCACTTGAGGTGAAAGCTAAAGCTTACTTTGGATCCATGAAATAGGAAAAAAAGGTGAAAGATTGCAAATAGTCAGTATGCCTGAACGTTTACAGGAAAAAAATGTTCAGGAAAGGTAAGTAACAATTGATGAATGCTATTTTTTGTATTAGCAAAGGAACCCAATTGATATGTTCTCTTCAAGACCCCCTGATTTTACCGGCTCATTATTCAATCAAGATCTGCACAGAAAGGCCAAAATTCTCCAGACCTCTGGAAGCTTCCAACGCCAGCACGTCAGAGATGCACGCTCCAGGTGTGCTGCATAAGTACGGCTTTCATTTCAGTCAGAATTGACTGATTGCTCAGCTTCATATGCAGCAACCCAGCTGTCAGTATACGGGAAGATCACTGAAGTCAGTTCAGAAATAATCTCGGTTCACTCAGCCAGACTAGATATCAGCTGTGTTGTGAAGTGAGAAGTTAATAAAATGATTTCAGTGGTACCTGAAGCAGTGCTTTTGGTGTGCACAGATTCAGTGGTTCCTGCCAGGCTCAGGCAGGTTCGCTCCACAATGGAGCAATCGCAGCTCAGTGAGCGTATGACAAATATACAAGGACAATAGTTAAGGAATATCTTCCCAGAAGTTGTAAAATACAGTAAACTGAAGATAAAAATTGCTCAGGACTTATTCAGGTCTGTATCTTCTCCATGTAGTAGTTTTAGTAGGTATGTTTGTACTGTTAATGTATGTCTACTTCTAATAAAGAGACTAACATGCTTCCATTCCAAAATCAGTGTTTCCTTAATTAAGAAATATTTTAATTATTATTAATATCTGTTTCTGAGGGAGAAATAAACATGCTGTCGTCACATTTGTTCTGTAGCTAAGTTGTTGATGCTCTGATTAAGATCTTAATTGATTTGGTGTGACAGCAGGCATAGAAGGCGGAGGTACTAAATGCCGCCTTTGCCTCAGTTTTCCCCAGCCAGGCCTGGGGTGCTGAGAGCTGGCCACTGTCCTTGCAGGGCGAGACATCTATAACCTCTGGGGGGGTCATGGAGACCTAGGGAGGTCCCTGGTGACTAAAAAAAAGCAAATGTTGCATCCATCTTCCAAAGAAGCAGTAAGGATGATCTTGGAAACTGCGCTGGTCAGCCTTGCTACAATCCCTGGGAAAACTGTGGAACATATTTCTGGGCATATGGAGGAGAAGGTGATTGGGAGCTGTCACCATGGGTTTACCAGGGGTAAATCACACCTGACCCACCTGATGGCCTTCTGGGAAGAAATGACTGGTTTGTGGGTGGGAAGAGAGGGGTGGGTGTCATGTACCTGGGCTAGAGCAAGGTTCTTGACACTGTCGCTGTTCTCACATCCAAGCTGGGCCATGGTGGTTTGGATGGATGGACAGCAAGACAGATAAAAGACTGGTTGGATGATGATTGGACTCAGAAGGCCGCGGTCGATGGGTCATACTAGCCTCGTAACAAGTGTGGCATCGCTGGGGTCTGTCTGGGACTTTCTTGTTTAACATCTGTTGTGGTTTAACCCCTGCCAGCAGCTCAGCCCCACCCAGCCGCTCGCTCACTCACCCCGGTCGGATGGGGGAGA
>NW_008825533.1:1809193-1883763 GCF_000699105.1 Pygoscelis adeliae
GCAGAAAAGGCCTTGACTCTGTGTCAGCACTGCTCAGCAATAACGGAAACATCCCTGTGTTATCAACACTGTTTCCAGCACAAATCCAACACATAGCTACATACATAAGCTACTAAACCATACAAGGTACTATGAAGAAAATTAACTGTATCCAAGTCCAAACCAGTACACATCTTTATCAGTGGCCTGGAGGAGATCACAGAGTCTTCACCCATCAAGTCTTCAGATGGCACTGAACAGGGGGAATGAGGTGATACAGAGTCCATGAGTCCCTAAAATAAAAATCAAGATCACAACTGAGAAGTTTTTTTCTCCCATTTTTCTAACTCTGCTAGTATAACTGAGGTATTTAATACCCTGGACTTGATGTGATTTTTCCTGGGAGTAGACATTTGAGTTTATTTACAGGTCATCTACCAATAATTCCAAATGGAAGCAGAGATGAAAAAGCCCTCTGTGGGTTGTTCTTCACAGAAAGCTTAGGAAGTAAGCTTAAGCCTCATCTCTACTTTGAAATTCTTAATTAAAAAAAAAAAATCAAAGCAAGGCTATCTTTTGTAGCTGATAATTTCCTCTTTCAGCAAGACATGAGTGCCCCAACATGATGGTAAATGACACTGTGTCATTAGAAGTATCATCTTTTTCTTGTTATCAGGCCGGTTCCTGTCAGAATAGAGAGAAAGCTTCATTTCATGTGCATGCTGTACTGTAGCAACAGATACTCTATATGCACTTTCAACTACTTAGTTGTGGGTTTCAGCTAAGTGTTGAATTGTGTACTTTCTAATCCAAATGATGCTTTATGTTTTTAGCTTTCCACCTTTCATTCTGAGTGTCACATTTAAGAGACGGGTGACAGGGGCATAGCTCCGCTTCTGATCAGCCATTCTGATGGGAATAGACTTCGTGAACATAGGTGCACCAGGACCAAATGTTTAAATCTTAATCTATACTTAACGTATAAAATTGTAATTAATTTGTTGGTCTTTGCAGGATCTCATTACCTTTTTTCTGCCTTTTACTTTGGGATAGTTTCATTGTGTATAACTTTGTCTCAGTGGGAAATTTGCAGGACTCTGCATTTTCTCTTTTCTTTCCTCTTCTTGCATTCTACTTTGAAGATGTGTGCAGACCTCGATATCTGTGATACCGAAGGCAAACTCAGTTTGTTAAAATGCCAGTAAAACTGATTAAAATGCCTGTAGGTTGCACAAAGTGCCATAAATGGGGCAATCTCTTGGTTGCCCTAGCACTGAAAAATCTTGGATGGGCTATTTATCTGTCAAACTGAAACCTTCCGAATAGGTCTTCATTTGGCAAATCATCCAGAACTGGTACCAGCTCTTGAGTGGGAGCACAGATGTCATATTTCATCCTGACCTAAACACCTGTCAAACTGCACTGTACCGGCCTCTCAGGCACCAACAAATCATGACCCTGCTAGGAGCACACTGGGACATTTTAATGTACTTTTTATAGCTGTAAAATAGTTAATGACTTCAGTATATAACAGATAAGGGATTTTTTTTTCCTTTTGAGCTGGCAGATTGCCATCTTCCCCTTTCCCCTTCGGCTCTGTGATTCTGCATTTGAAGCATGTTGCTTCCAAAACAGATACCCTATCAAAAAGTGAGTAGGCGTCTAGCTAATTGGAGCACAAAGGGTCATTGTCTATAACTAGGAGGCTATGATTCATCTCACATCATTTTTAAAAAATTAATTTGACAGTCATAGTGTGTAACAAGCAAACTAAACTGAACATTTTGAGACTCACATCAAGATAATTTTTCATTTTAAAGACAGGATAGTCCTGTGGCTACATCAGGGGGTTAGGACTTGGGAGATTCAGTTTCAAGTTCTCACTCTGAAACAGGCTGAACACCTGAGCTTGGGCAGTTCACATGGGTCAGGCTTTTCTAAGGGCATAACCCAACTGAAAACACTGGGAGTGAAGCTTCTGCATATCTCTGAGGATTTGGGTCCAAGTGCCCCAAAACTCACAAACACTCTTTAAGCAGGAAAGTTTTGTGATCTGTTTGTTGTTTCCACTGAAGCGACCAGTGGGGCAGGGATTGAATCTATGTCTCGAGAAATACCTTAATTTTTCCCTTTAAGCTAGTAGCAGACAGCATCGTGAGCAACGCAGCGAGGCCAGGTAGTGTGCTAACCACTAAGGACCCACCATATTCATACAGACTGGTCTGTGGCCATGGGGCCAGTCTGAGATAAGGTTGGGAAGTCCTGTGAGCAAGGTGAGGACGTGAGGCAGAAGGCTGGGCACCGACATGCCTACACCACTGTTCTAGCAAGGACCAAACATAGAGGTCTGAGCTGAAATGCATCTCCTGCCAAGGGTGGCAGCCCCAGACGGGGTGTCCCAGAGGGCTTTCTGGCAGCACAGCTGTTTTCATAGCAGCCTGATCCCAGGTTATGCAGCTGTGCCATATTGGAGCCAATTTGAATACAGGCAGCTAAGACCACAGGAAAGGACGTAGAGGAAGAGATTGCTCTCAAGCCCTCTATTAAAAAACAGGTTTTAATCTTCCTGTATCTCTAAACCCTGAAAAATGTATAATATCTTCAGTAGTGTTAGGAAGGTAAACACATTAAATACTATTTGGGGGTTGTAACAATAATATGTAATGAGATTCACATTAATAGTAAAGTCACTGGCAGTTGGCAGTTGTCTGTATCCCTCTGTTGTTTATTATTGGGGTGTGTCTTAACGGTAAGCACAGGACTAGTATTTCTTGGTACTGCCTGGGTATATCTACCTGGACTTCTGTAAGGCCTTTGATACAGTCCCCCCCAACATTCTTACCTCTAAATTGGAGATAAATGGGTTTGATGGGTGGACTGTTAGATGGATAAGGAATTGGCTGGTTGGCCATGTCGAAAGAGTTACAGTTGATGGCTCAACATCCAAGTGGAATCCAGTAACGAGTGGTGTCCCCCAAGGGTCCGTACTGGGACCAATACTATTGAGTATCTTCATCAATGACATAGACAGTGGGGTCGAGTGCACCCTCAGCAAGTTGGCAGATGACACCAAGCTGAGTGGTGCAGCTGATATGCTTGAGGGAAGGCATGCCATCCAGAGGGACCTTGACAGGCTTGAGGTGTTGGGCCTGTGCAAGCCTCATGAAGTTCAACAAGGCCCAAGTGCAAGGTCCTGCACCTGGGTCAGTGCAATCCCCAATACCAGTATAGACTGGGGGATGAATGGATTGAGAGTAGCCCTGCAGAGAAGGACTGGGGGTACTGGCAGATGAAAAATTGGACATGAGCCAACAATGTGCGCTTGCAGCCCAGAAAGTCAGTTGTATCCTGGGCTGCATCAAAAGAAGTGTGGCCAGCAGGTTGAGGGAGGTGATTCTGCCCCTCTGCTGTGCTCTGGTGAGGACATGGACCTGTTTGAGCGGGTCCAGAGGAGGGCCACAAAACTGGTCAGAGGGATGGAACACCTCTTCTATGAAGAAAGGCTGAGAGTTGGGGTTGTTCAGCCTGGAGACAAGAAGACTCTGGGGAGATCTTGTTGCAGCCTTTCAATATATAAAGGGGGTTTATAAGAAAGATGCAGGAAGACTCTTTTTTACCAAGGCCTGTATTGACAGGACAAGGGGCAATGGTTTTAAACTGGGAGAGGGTAGATTTAGGTTGGACATAAGGAAGAAATTTTTTATGATGAGGGTGGTGAGACACTGGCACAGGTTGCCCAGAGAAGTTGTGGATGCCGCATCATTGGAAGTGTTCAAGGTCAAATTGGACGAGGCTTTGAGCAACATGATCTAGTTGAAAGATGTCTCTGCCCATGGCAGGGAGGGTTGGGCTAGATGACCTTCAAAGGTCCCTTCAACCCAAAGCACTAACTTTTTAAGGACTAAATCCTAGGCAGACAGTGCAAAAGGAAAGATGTGCAACTGAGTCATATTTCTGAGTAATACTCTAAATGCTAATGTCATCCTGCGAGGTAGACTCGGTCCAGATATGTTTGCAACTTGACCAGAAATGATGAATATGTTCTCCAGGACAGTGGCTCTCTTATGCAAGGAAGAATGGCTATTTAGCTAATTGAAGCAAAAGTAGCTTTTTAGTTACTTTTCAGAAGACAAGGGCAGGCTCACAGTGTAGCTGTGCCTGTAATCACAGCAATTTGCTCAGACCTGTGACAGTATACACAACACACAGCAAGTGGCATGGCATCAGCAGGATCAAGCAGGCAAAAAATAAAGAGTGGGTAAGCGGGAATGCAGCCCAGGATCACAAGAGATGATAATAATACATCACAATTGAGGTAAATCAGATATGTGCAGGAGGAAACTCAGCTTTTTCAAGCGTGAATAGGATAAAAGTCATGTTGCTGTTCCACATCTAAGACTGCTGCACAGACAGTGCACGTTTCTTCAGTTGTCATGCATGCCTGTCAGTTCCTGAGTGTTTTATTCTCATTGCTGTAGGTGCAGCAATAAGACTTGGCCTATTTGGAATGAGCAGACATTGGTTTATGCAATAATCTTCATTCTGGTACTGTGTGGACTGCCCACCCTTCCAGTGGATCCTGGGGTCCCTGCACCATCAGCCTATCAATCACATCAGGTTAGAGTTGCATCTTTTGAGCATGTAAAGTCTCCCAAAGGGATAAAAACTGTTGTAGCTAGAGATGTCAGTGACTGCAGTTGAAAACACAAAAACTGAAAGGCAGTGAGATTTTTTCCTGCTTAGCCTGTGTAAAATTATGACTGCCCCCTGAACAGAAAACAGGGACTGCTTGCATTTCTCTTCCTCCTGGTGGTAAATGGAAGGAGAAGGAGTAAAAATTGTCCTGGCTCTGCTTTTCTTGATGGCCACAGGAAGAGTTATCTTACATGTGATTTTTCTAGGCATATCCTCTTTTGCTCCTGAAAATTTTGCTCAGGAAGACTTAAGGTCTTCATCAATTTGTCCACAATTGCTTCATGCCTGGTAGCCCTAACAAGTCAGTCAGATTGTGTGCAGATTAATAATGTTTGAGGTTTCCAAATGTCTAAACAAGTCAGAACTGCATGTCTGTTCTGTAGTACAGCCACCTACAATGAACACAAAACTTCTGGCAATCACCACTGTGGTAACTATAACAGACTCAGAAAATGTCAGGTTCGCTTCACTGTTTGGTTCTCAGTGAACACAATTGTAGAGGGCACACTGTGGGTCTGGTACACCTGAAGGACAGCAATTCATGGGCACTGAGCAACACATGAGCATTTCTGGGGGAGTGGTGTAAGAGCTTTGTTTGCAGTTTTTATCTTCTGAAACGGCGCCACTTGCAGACTTCACACTTTTTCTGCAAGGCATGAGCAGTTTCATTCACAAGGGAATTCCATTAATAGCTGAGTTATCTGAGCAGTAATTTTGAGATATTAGAGATGATAAAGACCTATTTGTACATTTTGGCCTACCTCTCTGTACAGGGAGGGTTAAACCCATTGTACAACCACTTCAGTTTTGTCAATCCAGTTTATTTGTCTCAGCTGATAGGACTTCCATTATACCTGGGGGAGTGCTCCATGGCATGATGCATTCCACTTCTAGTTTATCCAGACGTTTGGCTTAGATTTTCCTTTCTTAATTTTCATCTCATTAATTTTGGCTATTCTCCTTTATGCTACCTGAGATGTCTCTTTTCCCTGCTATTTTCTCAGCTATTTGTTAATGGTTGCCTTGATGCCTTTTAAGCATTCCACAGCCAGGCCATGTTTATTTAGATCTTTTCATCTTTCTTCATAAGTCAATGCCTCCAGCCCACTTTAATCATATCAGTGTCTTTGCACTGACCTCTCTCCAATTTAGAACTCTTCTCAGTAATGAGAGTCTCAGGGCTAAACACAATTTTCTAGGAACAGCCACACACTGTAGAGAAATGATTTTACCTGTGATTTCAAGTGTGATGTATTTGCAGCTGCAATCTATATTTTTCCCCCGCAGTTTTGCATTGGAAGGTCTGTTTGCTGTCAAGATTACCTAATTTCCTATGAGATGTCTGCTTTGCTTGGGTTTTTTTCTTTTTTCTGACATCCATACACATTGAGAATGGGAGAAAATTATTCAGAGGAATGTGGACATCAAGGGCACATGGAGCCCTTACCCAAACACATGGAGGTTTTTCATATTTTTACTGAAGAGGTCAGAAATATGGGCATAGTTACTATCTTTATGCATCAGACTCAATGAATATGCACTGCATAGAGAGCTGAGCATGCATAATGGCTGTATTCCTGGGAGTTCTTGATTTTAAAAAATTTCATCAAAACTAGTGATCTGGATGAAAATCCCTGTTCATGCCAATGGAGATGGAAGAAGTCAGTGTCACCTGATTAGCTTTACCCCTTCCCCTTTTCCCAGCCCCAAATGCTGTTCCTGAATTTGCCTTATAAAAGGCTTTCAAAGTGAAAATCGACAGCTTCTGTTTAATGTGACAGAAAAAAGAAAACCAGCAGAGGGTAGCAAAACAGTAAAATGGGCAAGGTGAGAGCCATAGAGGGTTCATTTCAAGATTGCTTTTATTAAAGGCATATACGGAGCATGAATATACTCTGCATATTAAGGGCATATACGGAGCAGGGGTTTTGTTAAATAGGAAAAAGTTTGCTGCGGTTGAGAACATTAGTGATGCACAGTTTTTTATTTAGAAAGACGTCAACACTGGTGGAGGAATGAATGAAGATGTAGTAGAAGTCTGACTTGTCACTTAATGAGTGGCTTTTTGTTATTGTGAGCTCAACATTTCTAATATTTCTCTTTCCTCACAGTGCTTATTTGTTGTCTAGATTGTCCTGCGTTCCTGGATAAACTGTGTGGGATTTGCAATAGGAAAAGAACTGACAATGGCAAAAGTGGGTAAATGGAGAACAAATCATACTCTGCAAACTTCAGGCAGGATTATAAGGAAGAAATACTGTACTCTTTTAAGATTCAAGTTAAAAACCACATTCATTGCTAACATGGTTTAGCAGCATGCCTGTTATTTTTAACCCAATTTTTCTATAGCTTAACTACTGCAATGATCACACTGTATAACTTGTCATAAGAAGTGCATGTTTCTCTTGAATATGAAATAGTCTTGCAAAATGATTATAAAATGTAGACGTATAAATTATGGGTTCTCTCATTTTCTCTTTCTTTTTTTTTTTTTTTTTTTTTTTTGTTTAGACAAGTGACTGTCAGTGGTTCATACAAAATACAGTCCTGAGTATACAGTTACCTACGGGAGTACTCCTGGCTTGAGTCCTTCAGTCGCATGGATAAAGTCCTTCAGGAAGTCTCAGTGGGCTTACTGGCTTTTTCTCGATGTGAAATGGGGGATATTCAGTATTTCATGCAGATTTGCTGAATATTCATCCCATGTTTGTCTTCATCTTGGTGCATCCTCTAGTGGAAATCATGTGATGACACAAATGGTAAAAACACAGGAATCGCCCCAGATTTTTTTAGTGTAAAAAAGGATATGACTGAAAGGAAAAGGGAGGCTGGATGTTTACTAGGTGAGTACTAGTAACACAGGCTATCCTTTGATCTAGTTTTCATCTCTATGTGTAACAGCATGGAGCAACTGGGTATGACAAAAAAGTCTTTAGAAATGTCACGCAAACGTGAACATTATAAATAGAAATAGTACTCATATTTTTTTGGTTCTCACCTCTGTTTAACTAGTGATTCATATGAATAATCAGTATTCAGTCTAGTGGTTTTTCTGTGGCTCAATTTTTAGACTAAAAGAGTGTATCCTTTCTCTGTTTAAATATATGTATGTTTATCCATGATGATTTAGCCATGAGCAGAACTCTAATGTGGAAAATACTATCATAAAACTTTAAGTTTTTCTTTGAGTAAGCCTGGCTTTTTGGAGGAAGTCTTTATTTTGTATGTGATTCAACTGCAATTAATGAAGCTTCAGATTCTACCCGGGATATAAATGGATGTCTGATTACTTATGTATTCAGAGCAGTTATTTCTAATTTAAAATACAGAACCTAATCATGCCACTTCCTTCGTTTTGGGAGCCTTTGCTCTAACATTTTTCCATTCATCATTTTCTTTCAAGTTGCTGCAGATACAGAGAGAGAAAGAGATGGTGATTTTTTTCTTTTGTTTCCTTAATGCATTTTGATAGGTAGGGAAGCCACATCAATGTATATAATAGTAGAATATCTTCAACCACTGCTAGTTGAAAGAAAAAAAAAACTTCTGAAAATTGTAAATCAATACAACTTTTGAGATTTGATCTTTAATTGAGAAAAAGCCTAAGTACCCAGACCTTTGATAGATAAAAAATGAAACTCTCTTTGCAAAGTTAAAGAGTGAAGGAGTAACCACAAACAATTCAGAAGCCTAGGTAGATAACTTAAGACGGGTGGTCACTTAGTTACAACCTTTGATCTCCTCTGATCTTCACCTGCTGCTCCTTGGGAGATATAGCCTTAGTATTGCTTTAAGGCTATGACCTCTTTTACAAAGGTCTTTAGGCTTCTGAAGTTTTAGGTTAGTACCTGCTGGAAATTCTTTGAAGGTAGCTGAACAGCATGTAGCTTTTGTAGACAATCTTATGTGCCCCTTAATAATGTTTTTAGGGATCCCAATAATTATGGAAAATGGTCCTCCAGAAATTACTACCATCAGTGGAAAATCCTGGGGGCTTTTGAGAGAACTTATATTATGGAAATATAACTGTACAGATTTTATTCCAGACAGAAGGTTAACCTGCATTTAGCAGGTATGGTGAAAAATATCCTTATGTAGCTTTTTTTTCCCCTTTCCCATTTTGGTCTAATCCTAGAGTAGCCAAGCATCAGCTTTGGTTGTAGGTGTAAAACAGAACATCCACGATGGCCACAAGGCCACTGTTTTTTTCCTGCCAGCTGTGAGTAGCACACAAGCATCAGTTCAGCATTGTAGGGTCAGACAACCATAGCAGCATCCCAGCTTTTCGTTGTCACTTCATCTCAGATGAACCTGGAAAGGAGTGGCATGGGAACCCATGGGCTCCAAGCCACCACCAGCGGTGCAGAATTACCAGCCAAGACGAGTACACTCAGATTTCCTTGCAGAGAGTCCCAGAACAAAAACCATAAGAAGTAAAGACGGTTATGATTATTTCAGGTGCAGTCATACTAGCTGTTCAGACACAGACATCCTGACAAAATCAGTGGGATGTCCACACACTCAACAATGACAAGAGCAAGGATACACTTGTTATAACAGAGATTGGTTTGGCTACATGTGCTTATGAGACACTAATCAAAGAGAACTGAGATCTACAGTCTTTCCAGGTACAAACCTTCCTCCGAAGACAACAGGAATTTTCTATGCGAAAGAACAGCAAGATATGGCCGTGATCCTTACAATTTGTTACCTAAACTGATGCTGTCATAGTCAGGTACTAAATAGGATTGTTAAGAAGTGAATCTGAGACTTCTGCCAACCTATTACAAGTCAATGTCTGTGTGTCTCAAAAAACACACACTGAACTGACAGAATGACTTTGTGCTCAGATAATAATAAACTGATGTTGTTCTGTGGCATTCCACTGAATTTATAGGAGCTCTGTGGGCCACAAAATAAAATTCAACCTTCTATTTTTAGTGAACATACAAATTAAGGCTCAGAACAAGTCCTTGTTACTCATGCCTAGCAATAATTTTTTCTGTGAATAAAGCACCTTATTTCCTAGTTCAAAAATCTCTTTCAACATCTGCTGCAGCTTCACTGAAGTTAAAGACTTTCCACTGACACTAAAAGAACAATTTAAGCATTTAATTGTTCCTTTGCAATGTTGAAGAATAATGTTTAATGATTCTTAGTGCTTTCCATACACAATCCAAATCAGTTGTTTTGCTTTCTTTCTACTTCTCTGCTTCTTTTCTGACTTACTCTTTCTCAGTGTAACTTTATATATTCATAAATGTAAGCAAAGTGCTAATTGTCACTATCATTGTTTTGTTTTCTCTTTCAAGAACTGAAACCTCTGATCTTAGTTTAGGAGCTTATTAATCACAGCAATAATTATCTTAGCAAAGACAGTTCACAATATGAGAAATGATTGGTGAAGATGAACAGGCATGTGTATATTCACTGAAATACTTATTATCCATTTCCCTTCAGCATCATAATGAAAAACACAATGTATAAACCCACAATTATTTGTAGGAGGGGTGCAAAGCACAGCAGTCACATTGCAGTAACTGTTTTCAGCTGTCAAGAGCAAATATGAAAGTTTCCAAACTCTAACAGTGTTTGAATGCTGAACTCATCAATAACGAGCTTCATGCAGTAAAGCTATCATAGTTGTCTTACTGTTGGTTCCTCCATCAATAACACCAGTTCCACTGCAATATCTTTGAATGTCTGATATCCTTGAGCAGCTGATTACCCGGGCTTGTAGTATGAGAAGTAACCGGTGGAACAAATCTGGCCCCACCTTACAGCACCGTCCCAGGGCTGAGCTGCAAGGCACATGTTGCAACCTCGTTTGGACAGAGAGGGGATGTAGGGTGCCCGGGGAGCACTCCCCTTGCATCAAGATCTTGCAGAACTACTCCCATCGAGAGGCAGGGAAAGGAGAGAAGTGCGGGGTGGGGCCAGGCGATTTACCAGCAGTTTAAATTCACTGTGCTCAGCTCCCTGCCAGGGGTGGGAAGAGCAACCTCCTGTAGATCAGCATTAGCAGTGGCTGGGAAGCAGCACTCTGGATGCTCCACCGGACTCTCTGCGTGGCACTTGGAGAAGAATTATCGCAGCCTTGATTTACTGCTTCCCTGGAGCTTTTATTCCTCATTTGTTGTCGCAGTATAATAAATCTGCACCCTACCATATCGTATCTGGACCAGATTAGGCAATTACTGGTGCCAATACATTTTTAAGCTTAGAGAAAACAAAATCAAGGTGCTAAAGGGAATGTTCCCGCAAGATGTCAAGGAGGCGAAGAACAATTACAAGCTGGATTCAAGTGACATTTCATGTGCTATTACTAACAGAAGTGCAAATGCATTATGGATTCTTGAACATACTCATTCTTCACCTCCTCATCTCCTGTAATCACTTTTTCCTGTACATGTGTACTCTCTCACATACACTGTTTTTAGAGAAAATTTTCAGAATGTCCAAATATGAAACTTGAGTCATCCTTCAGTTTGGGCTGAATTTGAACTTTTTACCCAGTGGCCAAAAAACTGACTGAATATACTGTTCCCTTGTTTTAGACCAACCGGTTCTACAAAGGGACCATTTTTGTTATACATGTGTGAGCACACTGCGGTGGGATTAATCATAAACCTGGGCCTGTGAGTGTCTGTGCGTGTGAATGATGCTTTCTGTGAGTTGAGTTGCGACCAAGAACAAAATAAGGCCTAAGCCTCAGAAAGTGGCCTCTGTGCTCTCCTTTAAATGCACTAATTCATCTCCGGGCCAAAGGGGCTCGAACATACCAAGCAGGTCCCCTGAGGACGAAGTGCTGTTTGTATCATGACAAATGCATAAGGCAAAGTCTTATATCAGATGTACTGTGCACTCTATTGACAAGTTTGGAAAATTATGACACTTTTCAGACCTTTCCTGCTTTTCATGTTGCTTAAAAATATTTCATCTCGAAATGTCATATGGCTGTATGTATTAATGTGTAATTTCACATCAAACAGGCAGAATAAAGAAAAGGCCAGCAAACTCCTATCCCTTTGCCTGTGTTCAAATCTGAGCGTGAACTGACATTTTAAGAGTAAATGTGACAAAAATGTCATATCTTGACAGTGTTCCTGAGTTTCTAGTCTACAGGGAAAGCTACAGCTGGCTGGCTATTTTGTGCTAAGGAGCAAAACTTCCTATCCTGTGATTCACGACGTGGCAGTCCTGCATGCTTTTAACAACCTGCTCAGCCACTGAGTCAACTAAAAGGCAGCCTCAGGAAAGTCAGCTTGATGGGATGATGTGTTTGATTAGGGCTAAAATATTCTGCTGCACTGAGTGAAAAACAATAATAAAAAAGAACTATGCCTCAAAACCAAAAAATAAGTGTGATACCAGCCTCTTAGCTCCAATGAAACAGTACTCATATTTGGTTTCCTGGAACAAATCAGCAAGCTGCTTAAGCAGTTTTTCAAATAATAAAATTTAGAAAATATAAGAAGGTAGTACTACCCCAGGGACATCTTTTGACATTATTTCCAGAATGTTTTCTTATGTCTCACCACCTGATCTTGTTCTTAGATGAAACAATTAAGCTAGCAGATTTAAATCAACTTACAGTTCAGGAGACCAATTTACATGAAAAAGAAGTTGCATATCACCTCTCATATAAGGTGACTCTTCATGTCTTTCCTAGACTTTCCTTGCCCTGGTAGCACCCTGCTCATGATGACTAGTGGCAGGCCACAGCATCCTCCTTCACTAACCTTTGCTGCCAGATCAGCTCAGGTGTGTTACCTGCTCTGGGAGGGTAAATGCAAAGCTTCTCCCATGGTCCACCCTGCAGACTGGAAGGAACACAAGGCAGAAAACAGACAGCCTCTAGCATTTATTTTCCAGGCAAACCTTGCTCCAGAGGTTATGGATGTTACTGCTCTCAGCTGTCCTGCCCTACCAGTCTTCCAAGAATGCTAACCTCAGTGCAGAGTTGGCTAAAAGGACCTGGCATCCATGGAGGTGGGTTCACGGTGAGAGGAACAGCTGAGATGCAGGTGCACTCGCTCTTCTGCAGGCTCTGTTACGGGGAAGGCAGCTCCGACAGAGGACGGGACCTTGCAGCCATTTGCTCAAGGCAGTGTGTCAGAGCCCTTTTTCCTGTGGCTTTACTGGCTGGGTCCCAGTCTGACAAGTAAACAGAGAGAAATAAAATCAAATAAAAATTGTCGTTACCGATGGAAAAAGATTCCCAGATAATAAAGGAGAGATTTGTGTATTTGCAGTACTTTCTTTGGTGAAGAAAGTGTCAACTTCTATTGCCATTATAACTGTAGATCATTTCCTAGCACTTTAGGTTTCATTACGCTTCAGAAAGTAATGAATATGTGACATTGTTCAGTGAACTTGCTTTCCAGGAGCTTAGTAATACTATTTCAAACATTATGAATTAATTTGATAGTTGATTAAAGCTGATCAGAATAAATTCATTTAAACTTCATACAGAGGTCATATACTTTCCCAAATAACATGTGGTGTGATTTTGCAGTAGTTAACGGACATTTATCATCATGGTTGAATGATTGAGTCTTCTGCATCAAGATGAGTATAACAGCCTAGAATAACACTCATTCTTGTTGATACTTAAGTAGACAGTCTCTTAATTCAGCTAAAGAGATAAGGAAATAACTTGGTAACAATCACATATCTGGATTAACTTTTTGAGTTTGGTTTTGTGGTTTTGTTTTTTTTTAAGTTGAGGTCACTTTTCCCTCCACAGCTTGAGCTTTCTCTTTTTTGAAACACCAGTATGACCTTCATTATCAAAGACTAAGTGTGTGTATAGCTCTTAAACAGTAATGAATTTGTTCTCATACTGTACTCCAAGGCTGACCAAATCTACTTTAATGTCAGCGGTCTCCTTAAAGAATATGCAGCAAAATTCAATTAGGGCAGAAACCAACCTACTTTTAATGTGCATTTATTCAGATTTTACATGATAAACTGTGCTCCTCAAGAACTCAGCTATACATACCTAGTGAATTAAATTCTCTCAACACCAAATAAATGTGTGCTCCAGCCATCGTAGTTATAAAAGGCCTCTTCATAGCAGTCAGAAAAGTCACACAGTCCCCACTGAAGGCAAGAAAAGTCGATTCACTCCAGCCTTGCACCTACCCCACACCAGTGAATGGCAAAATAGATGGACCTGGCATCTTTCCTAAAGCGTTAAGACATTAGAGCTATCTGGACTATAGTAGGAGACAGCCCATAGATCCTTTTTGTTTATTTTGAACAGTCTCCACTGATATGAATTGCAGCTGTTGAGCATGAGAGAGAAAGAAGTAGTCTCTTAGCTTACCACCTCTGAAACCACATACAGGTTTAGAGGTTAAAATTCAACACCATAAGACTTATCAGCTGCCAGGGCTTATCCTGAAGCAGTGGAGCCATGGCTAAAATACTGGTTTGTAAGAACATTTTGCTCTACCTTTAGTTTCTCTAAATTTACAGTATGTAATTTCAAGTCTAAAAAGGGCTGGAAAGGAGTTCAAGAAGACATACCATCTATTCCCATGCACTGAGATAGGATAAACTTATTTAAGCCCCCCAAAACAAGTGTTTGCCTGCCACAGTGTAGTGGTTCCCACTCTGAGATGTGTCTACCTCTCCTTTAATGCATGATACAAGACAGCGTCCCAGCTGAGAGTTTACTAATAATTGTAGAGCAGAGTATTTGCTTTTGGTATCTTTTGTAAAACAGTGCAGTGTTAATAGAAAACATAATTTGAAATTTGTGGTCCGCCTATAACCCCTGGGTCCTTTTCCGCCACTTGTCTTATGGTAGTTACTTAATCTCCATATGGTATTTGTGAGTTCAGTGCCCTCTGCTAAGCAGGCTGAACTTCTTGCTGGACTTCTTGCATTTCTTCCTGGATTTTGGAAAATTCCTTTGTTGATATAATTTTGAATTCTGATTCTGTCTTCTGAAGTACTTTCAACACAGTCATTATTTAATGTCAAAGCCATCATCATTGTTGAATTTCTATGCAAAAGTACAAAAATGTTTGACTACTTCTTAGTCACTGAAAGTTATTCAGTTTAGTGGGAGAGGAAGATGAATGTTCAAGCTGCTAAAACTGCTAAAACTCCTCTCTCCAGTCAAATTATATGTGTCTAATAACTGTAACGCTTTTGAAATAGCTAACAAAGAAAAAAAAAGGTAGAGGGAAAAATTCCCCACCATAATCAGTCTGCTGAAGAAATCACATCCACATCCCTGCCCAAGAGAGAAGTTTTGAGCGGAAGGTCGGCTGGACAACTAGATTGTTCCTTGGTGAATGATAAAGTGAAAGGAGAGCCAGGAGACGGGTGGAGGCATATGCGTGTGCACCTGTGAGAGGAGCAATAGGACTCCCAGGAGGATATAGGAAAGCAGAAAAAATGCTAAAACACAAGTAGAGAAGCCATTGTGACATCCCCGAGAAAAAGAAGTCCCTTGTCAAGGGTTTTGGGTAAGCCTTTGGTTCTAGAAATAATCAAGGAAATTATACATCCTTTATAAATAAATGCAAGTGGAATATCATTACTCAGTTCCATCTTTTCATCCCTCCCTGTAGGAGACAAAACTTTTAAATTTTAACTGTTTGGTTCAAAGAGGCATTACAGAATGTGAAATTCTTTTGTGACTAGGGAAAAAGTTATAGAAGTTATTGCAGTAAGTGGAAATTCACTCCAGGCTACCGCAGAAAGGTCCTTTAGTATAATTCACAGATGATCAATTAAATCAAAGTTCATCAGTCAAAGAAATGAAGCAAGTCATATCATCAGGCTCTCCAGCCTTCACACACTACATAGCTACCGTTAAGCGAAACTCTGACAGTAAGAGTCTTAAAATTCATCTGCCAATGCAATGACAAAACCAGTTTGGATTGGGCCCTGCTGCTGTTCCTAACATCCCTTCCTTCATCCCTTCCTGGACTATGTCACTGTATCATCCTTGTGCTTGGTTTTGGTCTCCATTCCCTTAGCATTAATTTGGACATTAGTTTTGATTTCCTAGCTGGTTGTGGAATATAATTTCTTTCCTGCTTCTCAAAGCGCAGCAAGTTAATGAGGTGCATCTTTGTCTGCTCTCAAATGAGCTGTCTCTTGTTGCATAACAACCCATTGGATTTTCCTGGAGTTTCTGTTATCTTATATGATCTGAACCTTATTTTTTCCCTCAAAAGATTATAAGACATTTAGTTTTTCTTATATCACGATTCATTTATCTACTGGCATTTCATGTAAGGTCACCATTGTCGCCATCACAAGAAAGCTGTTACCCAGTCTACGTGTGCTGTCAGCATGACTTCCTGGTCCAATTTCATACTGTACTCATTCACTTTTTACCTAAAAGCAGCTATTAAAGGGGTGACTGTTGAGCACCTTGGGAACAATATTACAGTTTTCCTGTGAGAAGCTAGTAGAAAGAAATAGCTGAGACAGGGGAGCAGAAAGCATGCACAGCAATTTGCTGTGCATTTGATGTGCTTTGAGTGAGGATATAGAATATATTGTCGTTATTACTGATTCTTGCATGATCATAATTTCTAGCATCCCAGTTTCAGGAGTGGGCTAGCATTGTGATAGGTATTGCCAGAGGTTCCCTCCTGCTGGGAATAGCAATGTATTTTAAGCATTAATGTTTGATTGCATATGGTGCTGTGATGATGGAAAATGTCAAACTTCATCATAGCAGCTTCAGCAACAATAAAATGCCGAGCCTAAACTGCAGGGTATTAGGCACATCCTTTTGAGGAGCTCAGGCTTTGAGATTGATTCATCCCTGCATCCTGCCAACAGTGTCTGGCGTTACACCACCGTAAGACTGTGTACTGAAAACACAATCACTAAGGCAGCAATAAGGTCTCCTGGCAACTTTTATTACCTCTTATGCTCAGGTCTTTGTGATCACTGGTGAATTACCCCTCAAACTCTTGCAGCTTCCACAGAAGGCTCAGTTGTAGGAAAAGCCAGTCTTTGCCTTTCGGTATTTTCTGTAAAAAGGGTTTGACAAAAATAGAAAAATGTTGCAGATAATAAGACAACAGACACCATTATTAGGCTTACCCTTCTGTCTCACTGGCTCCACAACCTTGCCTATGTTGTGAGGGTGGCTGATTTATTCCTGCAAACTGCCCCAGGGCTGTTTGGAACTGTCAGTTCGCAACGCAAATCTTTCTGCTACTTGTATTAAAGGTGGTTACCAGTGCTGGTGCTCTCAGTCCCCAGCTGTTTCTCTACACTGGAATGAAATGACCAAGGTATTTATTATCTCCTAATAAGAGTTCAGCTTCCTCATTTCTTAGGCTCTCGTATGCAGCAGTAATATTTGAATCAACATAAACTATTTCTTCTTTGCTCCAGGTCTTTAATTTCTGCTCCTGTCTGACTGCTTGTATGGTCATGTGATGAGATAGACCAGGGAGCTGATTAGTCAGCAAAAAATATTTTAGGATAAATAAGAAAAAAGGCTTATTTTTCAGATTGGGAAATTCCCATATTCCAGACTTGCTCAGATGTACAAGCAGATGTGCAGGTGCAGCAGAGGGGACAACGCAAAAGGTGCAGATGGGTGTCAAAGAGGCAGGGGGAGGCAGCCGTGCAGAATTGCTGCCATGGCTTTATGTCAGCTGAATTACATAATTTCCTTCCACCCTCCTGCATAAGAACTTTCAATTAAAATTTCTACTACATACCTTAATTGCTGCATTCCTGGCTTGAGGCTGTTTTCCCCTGCTTGTAGGGTCCTTAAAATATGATAGTATAATTTTATAAACCTGTAATTTACATATTCAGTGTGTTGCCCCTTTTTAAGGTGTAGAAGGTGTAAACTTGTGAACTTTTCTTGGAGTCCACTGGTATAACTTGCAAGCACATAAAAATCACTGATCTGAGTATGAGGTGACCCTTTGTACTTTATAAGATTTAGGACCCTCAAATTATAGGCATTGAGCTGGGCACCAAGCCCAGATGATTAGTAGTATTTAAATAACTGATTAGACAAAGACGGTTTTAACCTATTATCACTTAAAGCTTCCTTTGAAGTGCAGAATTGTTCCCTTGTGCTTATAAAAGCTTCTTACCAAAATTAGATGCAGTCACACTTCTCTTATTGTGCCCTTTAAATGACTATGCATTTTTCTTTTCTAATTCTCTGCATTTCTTTCACACCCATGATGTAATCTTAAGGCACCTTCAATCTGCAGAAAAGTGCAAAAGTGTCTTAATTTTCTGGAGAAATTTGTATTATAGGGTCCTCTTCTTTTTCTAGGTCTTCTTACAGGAAAATAAACAAAACACCCTAATGGTAACAGAATTACTAAAGCGTGATTATTTTGCTCTGCTTTGGGTTTCTTTGTCTTTATCCAATTCTGTAGTCCTGACTTTGAAAAATTCCACAATGATCCAGGAAATCTATTTCTCTTTTCTTCCTAGCACACTGATGCTTCTGCTTTAGGAAGGCATTAACAATGCATTAAATAGGAGTCATTACTCATAAGTAAGAGAAATGTTTGTTACAAGTGGAATGTCTTTGTTTTAAATCAGTGTTTTATATCATTGTTTATACGACACTTTCTTAATTGTCTGCCACCAACAAAATGATCTATAAAATAGTTTTAGCATTTTCAAAAACTGCTTCACTCCTAGGAATAGGAAAAATAATCTATGAAACTTCTATTTACTGATAAGACTGGAATATGGGTTTGAATCATGAAGAACAGATTGCTGAATATATTAAGCAGTGAACGAGAACTTGCAGCTGACCAGGTTTGCTAATAGATAGCTCTGCAGTCTATGGGAATAACTGCAGGTCCAAACAGGCATAAACATTAAGAAAAAAACACCTTCTTGAAAGACAAAGAAGGTTAATGAGTTAGCCTTCCATTTTCTGGCTACAAAGCAAAGTAATTAAAAGGTACGTAAGTGAGTATTATGAGCTGGTGTTCATTCCAAAGATGGAGAGATGATGTCAGCTACTGAATGGTACATCAGTATAGATGTGACCTGCTATTCTAATCAATTATCTTTTCTCCACAAACATGGGAAAAACGTATTGATTTAGTCTTGTGCTTTTGTTTCTATATACGCAGACTAAATTGTTTTTGGCAGCTTGAACATGAGAGTAATTTACTCTGATAATACTATATTTTTGTGGTCTCAGATGAATTTGAATACTCCAATTTCCTCTTATTAAGCATAAGCTTACACACACACACACACACAAAAGCGCTTTTGCAGGTTACATTTTTGGTCTCTGAAGAATCACCTTGTAGCTTTTCATGTTAGAAAGTGATCAAGTTTTAGAAAGAATATTTATTCCGCCTCTCCACTCTATATAGTGTAATTTGTGAAGTTTATATCATAAATCTAGCCAGTAATCAGCATAACAGCATGACATTTTACATATCTCTTTCTTGAATTATCACACAGCTTTTGTCTTACAATTTGCTCTTGAATGCGGGCTGGAGTATTAAGATTCCGTGCATGAAAAATGCTTCCTGAAACCCTCATTAACTTTCTTTTCTTTTTAATTTTCCTGTGTGTTTCCTTGTCTTTTTATCAGTGTCATGCCGAAACAAATGGCTTTATTCTGACATTCTCTATTACAGTTACAGCACATTAATCCTTTTTGGTTTTGCCACCTTTACTTCCAAACAATATTATTGTATGCTATTTTAACCTATCTTTACCTCTTGTAATTTTAGTTAGGAATCACAATAGTCTTTTTCTCCATCCATCTGTCCATCTCATCCACATTCATATATTATAGACAGAACTTTAAAAAAAATGTTACTGACATCAGAGTACTTTTCATGTTCTCCAGTGTTTTAAGCAGATCTAAACCTATTTATTTTCAGAAATCTCTCTCTTACTGACACACCACGTTTCACAGTTCTCAGTTGGCAAACCAAATGAAATGTCTGTGATCATTTATCAGCCATGGATGGAAAAGAATTCAGTATGCAAGGTGAGAATACTGGGATACATAGCTCTCCACTGCTCTCTTTGAAACGTTAACAGAAGCCTCAAACTGAGGTAAAATGCACATTGCCTAAGGTGAGGTCTCCTGTGAAGCTTTGTCCCATGGGCTGCACACACTGCAAGTTGCATGGAAATGAGGCAGTCTTTCTCTATACACCTTCTATCTTTAGAAGGGAATGTCATGACATCTCCTTTCTTTCTCTGCACATCTAATTTTCCATGCATGTTTGCGTAAAATTACCTTCCTGTTTTATGCACGTTACAAATGTCATACCACTGCCCATGTAAGTGTATTTATTCTGTTTACACACAATGTGTCCTTCCATATGTTTTTACCAAAGCAATTTTGTGGTGAGCCTGAACAAAAAGCTACTGGGCTGTGTTTGAACTCAGATGTGTCTTCATACGTGCACTAGAGGAAAACCTGAATACTTTAGTGGATAATGGAGAAGGTCCAAGCAGACCTAGCATGTATTTCTATGAGGTCATCATACTCCACATCTCCTGTACTTTCCTTTGTGGTGGAACTTCTGATCAAGATGCGGATAATTAACAGTAAGCATTGTCAAAATGGTCCAATGGCTGAAGTCTGTAGGCTGCGGTTAATCACTGAGTCATTGCTCAGCAGATAAAACTGGTTGTGCTCATGATTGCAGGACCAAGCTATAGGAATCAACACAGACTCCCATGATCTTTGAAATGACAGCTCTGTGCTGCTGAAGGGTAACAGTGGCTTAAAGAAAATAATGGAACCTTGGTTTGATATGCCTTTTTGAATATCTGAGAATCTCGTGGAGCAAATTTATTTACGTATATATACTGGGAATGCTAATTTTTTTTTTTTTTTTGCTTGTTTCTATCTGTGCAATTGGAGTTTGTTAATATATATTTAAATTATCTAAATTCTTCACTGTTTTATATACGAAACATATGAATAAGTGTAATACATTAGAACAAAGATCTGTGTATCCCATATCCCATTTCTTGACAGCAGTTTGTAGCAGCTGCTGAAGTCAGAGATCCAACAAGAACAGGTCATGATGAGGATGCCTCTTTTCGCAGGATGCAGTCCAAGTTTTAGAAACTCTCTTGGACTATTATTCATTTTTTATCACCACACTTATCTTACATTTCACATTTCTGGAAGTCATTTTGCTCATTTATTTGTGCCATTGCTTTGGGAAATCTCCACAGAGTGTCCCTAGTTGATGGAAATTTTTGGGGGATTTCCTTGCCACACTGGAACCTCATCTGGAAGAACTTCACAGCTCCTTATCGTTTTTCATTGTCTGGACACAGTTTCATTTCACTCACCCCCACACACAGGGACACACATCAATACATTTATGAGGCTTAGGTATTTCTATATGTTTTCAAGAAAAATGATATTCGAAAGCCTCCCATTGATTTTTTGATAAATGGTTCATGCAGAAACTTGCTTGACAGCCAACAGGAATGAATAAGCTTATTCCAATAAAATCACCACCATGTCTGATTACAATATTTTTCAATGGCCAGTTTTGTGCAGAGAAAGAGATCCCTACGGGGAGGTCATTTGTCAGCCTAAGTCAAAGCTTTAATGTTACTCTGAAATAGCTTAGTTGAAGTTGGGTGAAAGTTTCTCTTTTTCCTTTCAGGAAAAAAAAAATATAAAGAAAGTAGGAAAAAAATATCGAGAATCACAGCACTTATATAAATCAGGACACAGCTGCCATGTGATTTCATGTTAGCTCCTAGTGCCAATACATTCATTTTGTGTTCTAATGGGGCACTTATTTGCGAAAAGTCTTTTTTACTTTCACGTTTTCCTACATAGACATTTTCTTTAAATCTATTGCAGTTTATTTTGCCAGGGTCTGCTTGAGCACACTTTGATCATAATATTATCAGAGTCATATTTATCAGTGCAGTGGCTACAATAATATACACTCTATCCCTAGGAATTTGTTTTGCTCTCAGCTCTTCCCATAATTATTTTTAACTAAACAATAATCCCTATGTCTGAAGCAGCTTCTGCACTAAACAGTTGTTCCAGTGGGGTATAAAATTTAAATGGCAATAATTCTACTTGCTTTACTCCACAGTTGTCAGCCAAATCAGACCTTTTGCATAAAGTGTGCATTCTCTTGTCATATTAGCCATTTCAACAGCAGCGTGAATCTGCTGTCCTCAGTTAACAAGGTCTTGGTTTTAGTGGAGTTACTAGCTGAAGAGTGAAGGAAAGCTCTTACTTCAGTGTCTTTAGCAAATGCTAGCTGATACAGTGAAAAAGTACAAAGAACAAAAACAATTGCTGTAGATTCAGAGTAAAGCTTAAAGAGGGAAGGATTTATCTTAGTTTTTCCCTGCAGCTGTGTAGTTTGATACATAACGGGAACTAAAATATTTCATTGTCAGTTGAGAAAAAGATTGAACCAGGTTGGATATGCATGCATGTTCTGCTACCCTTCCAACATCTAGCAAGACAATAATGTTTGGTGTCATTTTGCTTCCCAAAGAAAACAATGAAAATTTAATTCCTAGTAGCAACCACCCTTTTGCTCTCTTTTTATGAGAAGGGTAGAATATTGTTCCAAAATACTGTTCCAAAAAAGGATTCAGGTACTGCGGTGCTGAGTGTTGACATGTGTAATTTTCAGGTGTCTTCTGCCCAGAGTGAAATCCCAAGTGACCGAGTTCCTGAAGCAGTTCATGGGCAGATGTCAGGAAAGAATGCAAACCAGACTACTGAGCAGGGAAACTGGATGGAGCTGACCAGCAGTATGTGGCATCAGGTCAGGTCTGAAACCCGACCATTCCTCAGATGTAGGTGCTACTCACAGCAAGACCATCAAGTAGTGCTTGGAGCTTATCTTCATTTGGGCTGGGAGGTTAGTCCTCTCCTTCAGTACTGAGTAGAGGGGTGGTATCATCTCCTTAACCAGAGGTGTTTTAGAAGAAACTGGTGGTTCTCTGAACATTGATGAGGAGTAGGACTGGGTGAATGCCATAAGCTGATATTTGAACATGAAAACTTAACTTCCTTTGCTGCTGCCTTGCTTCAGGCCACAAAGTCTCCAACATTTAATAAAGGGAATTTCCTCTCTACCATTTAAGACTCATGGTCAGCACCTCGTATCAAGCCCTTGCAGCTTAGTAGAACGAGACTTCTTGACACTGGGTACCAGAACCTGCGAGAGGCACACTGGCCACAGGTCTGTGTTTTGCCTTCAGTTAAATCACTGTGAACATAACACAAGTTTTTGATGGAAAACAAAATGAATTTTAAACTACTAAATGGCAAAGTCAACAACATAGTTGCTAGATTTGGAAAGCGAGTGCAAAGAAATAAGGCAATTACATACCCTATTAGCCAGCTGTACTTGGCTTGGTTTCCTGTCTCCACTCTGCTTGTTTGCCCAAGAGCTGACAGGATGGATTCGTAACTTGTTAGAGCTAGGACCAAGTTGCTCTAACGAGCCACATCCATCTGGCATCATGTCTCCCGAGCTGGAGCCTCCAACTTAGGATGGAGTCTGTCTTTAATGAACTGCTTTACTCACCAAGGCTTCTGCAGAGTGTAAACATACCCCAAGGGGATTGCCAATAACCCACAGTCTTGATAGTTAATTTGATTACTGTTTGAATTTATGAGCCTTCTGCTAATGTAAATCTGTCTGATGTAATATTAGCTGCTGATACACAGACATGTTTTTGAAATACTACTTCATACTGTGTTGCCCAGATAGTGTTATTACTCTCTTCATCAGTAGATGATGCATTAATACTGTATAAATGGTACTCTTCTTAATACACAGGTTGATGAATAGACATTGAATCATCTGAGCTTGTAAGACTTTAAATAACTAACTTTGCTAGCACATCAAAATTATTTATAATCAAAACACTTCAGGGATAACAAAAATACAGGTGAAACACTGGGTAACAAAGGAAAACAGAGAGTAAAACACATGTTTTTTTATTTGAGAAAAACTTAAAAAGCAAATAATGATTTTTTCACATTTTGCAAATGGATTAAAACCTTGAGAAAACTTTCATATTGGCAAAATAAAACCATTTTTTTTTCAGCTTTTTGGTGAACTAAGTAACACAAACTCAGAAGTTAAGTCAGCCAGAAATATTTTAGTCAATAGAAAAAGGTGTGTTGCGCTATTTCTGGGTTATGTAACCTTTTATTCCCCTCATGGTTTGTTCTAATAAAAAATAATAGTTTCAAAATGAAAAGCCACAAACGGTGAAATTTAAAAAAAATTGTCCATGAGATTTTGGAAAGCTCAAAAATCTGTGTTTTATTTCATCATTATATTAACCTCTTTCAGACAAATCTGATAGCAAAATTCATCTTGGTTGCACTGGGAAAGTCCTCTCCATTGGGAGGGTTTTCTCCTGTCTCACACCCTGGGAAGATGCGTTGCCCTGAGTGACAGGTAAGACTGAAGAAGACGCTCAGCGTCTGCAATCTAATTGAGGGTAAGTGTTTGTTGCAACTTAATGACGTCCAACATGACCAACATTAGTTTTCTTCAAGATAATTAGAGGTAAGCTGGGTTTTCAGGATTTCAGTTTTAGAGCTTAAACTCTGTACAAATTTCATTTTGGGTCATTTGTTTAATCTTGCCCAGGGCAACAGGGAATCTTTCCTTACTATGTGTTTAATCTTTCAGACTTGGAATAAGTGGGAGTTTTCTTTTGCTTTTAGTACAAAAGTACCTGGTACTATGCGAGGTTTTTATAAAAAAGCAAGAGCTAGCACCAGCTTTACTGAAATCATCCCATCATCAGGTTCCCTTACTTTGCTAGGGAACCTGAAATCCCGAAAGCCTCCCACTTGCAGCATATTTGTGTCTAATTCATTAATTTCTGGTGGCAACTGTGTCTTACCACTTGTTCTACACTTTCAGTTAAAATGGAGTGGTGGGTCTTTGCAGTGCAATAAACTAACCACTTTTCCAAAATAAATAATTAGATCTTTTAACATATGTTTTCCCTCCAAATAGTAAAATGCACAGGATTAGCTGTCATTATCTACACATTCACCAGCTTCAAAATAGTGTATGCATTTTGCAAATGAATTAATGCAGTGCTCGAGAGTGCCGTCTTGCAGTGCAAGACTGGCAGCCTTGAAAATTGAAGTGGTCTATCCACGGACTGGATGCTGTGATGGAGCCCACTATGTTATTTCCTCTGCCAGGTGCTGTTGGGATGCACAGCTCTGTTTTGGAGACTCAGTTCTTTGTTGTGGGATAGCTGTGATGTCCTGTACAGTCTTTGGTAACGCAAAATTATTTGAACCAAAAATTTAGACACTTATGTGATGCATGTGATTGCACACAAATTAACACTAATGCATTAGGGCATTAGTTTACCACTTACCTGTATCTCCATAACCCAGTAAGTACAGTACTGTCATGGTTATTAATATGCCACAGGTGTTACAGTGAGTTTGCAAGACCTCAGGACTGAGGCTTCTCAGGCGAATTTTGTCTGAACCTTTCTTGGACTGCCTGGAGCTTTGTTTTTTCATGGTTTAGCCGCAGCAGTAATTTTTGTAAAGACCAGATGGCTATACCTAATTTATTTTCCTTTTGCTTATCTTTGTGTAGTACAACCATGGTTTTTATGTAGATAGCTGTAACAAGCCATTATTCTGTGTAGAATGAAATATTTATGACTAAGATGGTGACGTAGTGTAGAGGAATACAGGTCTGGTACGATAGCAGAGCCCTTGAGAAGTGGGGGTGCGGGATGTGGAGTAGAGGAGCAGTCATGGGGTGATAAGAGGCAAGGCACAGGCCAGCACTGAAGAGCCTGCGGCTATAAACAGCTAATCATTGATCAGTTAAACAAATGCAGACCTGGAGCTGGGTAAAGCCAGCTTTTTAGGGGTAAAAAAGGGAACAAAGAACAAGTATATAATGTGAAAAAGGGCCCATATATATTGTAAATCTGTAAGTCCTAATGTGGACTTACAGACCAATGAAGAAAGACAAAAGTGTAAAGCATGTTAGCAAACATAAAATAACCCCCAAGTAGTTCCCAGAGTCAGGAAGAAGAAACCCTCACCATTATCATGTTGCTCCAAGCAAAGGACTTGGGATACTGACAACTTGCTGTGCTCCTTGCCAGACTGAAGATGTCACCATCAGGACCCCAGGGAGGGGTGAAATCATGAGCAAAACACCTGGAAAGGGGTAGCATCTAGAAATGTGTATACAATTTTACCTATACTATTATTATTGAGACTTTTTTTTGGTAACAGTATTTCTTTTTTTTTCTTTTCTTTTTCTATAATAATTAGGTCTGGACTAATAGCAGCTCTTTGATTAGGCTGTTAAGATTTTACTTGTCCTGACAATAAATTCTTGATTTTACATGCCATTTAATTCCTTTTTTGCCCATTACAAAATTTTGAGTGTAACTTATCTGAGCTATATCTGTAATCAGCCACATAATCTTGACTCGATTTTGTGCCCACATAAGAAGTGGGCTGTTTTCACAGAAAGGGTAAGTGAATCATGCCCCATGTGATATACTTCAGTTTTCTATGAATTTATAGTTACCACTAATTTTAAGAATAATTAGAAGGTGAATAGAAATAGAATTAAAATACTCAATTTACTTGTCATGTAGGCTCTATTTCTCCTACTTACGCATTTCTAGTCTTACAGGGTCGTAACAGCCAAGGCTGTTATGCCTGGGAGCACCAGTGTAGAGAGGGCAGTAGGAGCATTGCCATTCTCTGGGGTTGTTCTGCGAAAAGCCAGGAAGCTAGGGAAATTTACTGAGACATTGTGAAGAAAAATGTTCATTGTTTTTCTTGCTAACCAGGAGTCCCAGAGCCATGAACAAACTGTTATGAGAGAACCCAGTTCTTTCAAACCAAAACTGGGTTCAGTCTGTGACGATTAGAAAGACCATTGCAATGCCACCAGCTGAAAACAGACATATGCTCTAAATGCAAAGACTCTCTGCTTTGACATCTTTTATGCAAGGTTCGTAGGGTTTGTGCACAAAGCCAAAATCTGCTCCATGTCCAGCCTACCCCCACATTTCAGCTACAGGGCGGCTGGCTCTCAGGGAAATGCATTTTCTCCCTTTGCCTGTAACTACCATCTGTCTGAGAGAAGTGTGTACTTTAAGGAAATAGCCATTTCTGGGAATAGCCTAAGTAATGACATTTTGTATATACAGGCTCCATTTTACTCAGACGAACAGATCATGTACTGCATTCTTTCTCTTTTTTCTTACCCCTCCCAGTTAATCAGCAGCACAAAGAGGGATAGATTAAATTCAACCCTGATTACTGTGGATGGGATGTAGGGAACAAATAGTTATGAGACAATGTAAAACAAGAGTGTGATTCATACTGTGACAAAGGCAAGGCGCTGCAGATGCAAATTGTTTTCAGGAAAGAAGTTAAAGAGTAAATAGAAAACCATTTTTCTTGGATTTCCCCATGACAAAGACACGAAAATACAATCAGATGCTAATAGTATTAAAATTTGGGACAACAAGCTCAATGGAAAGAAAAGCTGAGCACAAACAAGGTGAGCACTGAAGAACCACATAAAAATTAGAGGAACCCACCCTGCAAGCTCATCAGCAAAAAAAGGGATACTTTTGGATGCATTTCATGGTCTGGGGTCTTGTTAACTGTAAGGGCTTACAATTTTTGGCTAACAAAATAACAGAAAGGGAGAAAGAGGAGGAGGGCTCTTGGAGGTGGTGAAGAAAGTATAACAGAAGGAGGTGGAAGAAGATGAACAGCTTCCCAATAGTTACAAGAATTAATTCAGCTGTTTGTTGTTTTGCAGGAGTTTGCCTTTTGCTTGTAACTTTCTTTTTTAACTCTCTCATTCATAAATAGTCACTAAATTAGTTAATTAAGGGCTCATTAGCCTTCATTAACTTTGGGTTCTTTGGAAAGTTAATGGCAACTCTCATCATTGTTTCTTCTCCATATGAGAAAGCTCTTTACCAAAGCTATGAGATGTGTAAGAACGACCTGAGATAGCTCACTACCTAGACATCATCTGGACTTCTGAATTTCTGCCTCTGGAAATTTCTTTCTCCAGGAATTTTGGAAACACTACATGCCAAAGTAGAATGCAGAGGTGGGTTTTGAAAGTGAATTTGATGAGTCTTAGGACTTGTGAAAGGGAATGCTCCCCTATGGGTGGTGAAGATTTATGGCTGAATGGCAAACGAACACCAGCTTTCTTCTCAAATTTAGGCTGATATTCACACATGAACAGAAGTTAGTGATAAAACTCTAGATAGGAAGTTACAGCAATTTTTTCTTTGCATGTTGCCTTTTTCTTTGGCGTTTGATTAGCTCTGAGCACTGTAGTGTCCTGGTTCATGGCTAGGACTCCTCCCTGCCATTAGCAAATAATAAGAAGAGGGGGCAGCTGGGGAACAGAAACAGCATAAAACTGGGAGAGGGAAATACCTGATTGGATTTAAAGGAAGGAATGAAAAGCATTCATGTGAGTAAATTGGTCTGCTTAGCCCACAGAGATTGCACCTGAGGAAACACAGAAGACTTGTGAATTTATAAACAAAACCAATTAAGACACCTTAATCAACAGCAATAAAATTAAAGAGACTCCTGTGGAGACATGCATGAGCTAGATTGTGTCCAGTGGAAAGTGATGTCCTAACAGTGAAAGGTGGCCACCAAGACAGGTAGAACAGTATGGTTTTTGCTACAGAAACGTTATAATAATTTATGGCCTTTTCCCAAGGGGAAGATAATGTGTAAAGGCATTAAGTCACTGTTCTTCATTACTGCAGGCAATAATTCATTGGTAATAAAATAAAAAATAAGAGTGCAATGATTCTAAAGAACATCCTTTCTGCCCTACATCCTTTCTGCTACAAACATCCTGAAACAACCATACTATATAAAAATAGCAAAACATAAAGTTTGAAGGCCTCAAAAATTCCAAAGTAACACTAGGACAGAGACAAAGAGGAGAAGTAAATTGCAGAACAAGACAAAAATGTTCAAAATGGTTTACTGTAATACTGAGAATTTCTTCCTGATCCCAAAAGTTGTACAGTATAATTCTAAGTGCATAAATAAGGCACAGGAATCAAATGTAAGAAAAGTTTTCCAAACTGGGAAAGTGCAGCAGCCCATCCAAAAGACACCCTCTAAGCCTACGTATGGTCTAGGTAGTGAAAAATCCCTAGAATTTGTCAGTCAAGAGGGAGAATTGTCCCATAATCCCAAAGGCAGTTAAAAGAAGCTTAAAACCATGAATATTTAATGGAAAATAACTTACAAGTAATATTGTGAGTATATTGAAAGATGCAGAATGTCTTTACTGCTGTCACTTCCACACATTAATTTATCAAATCCCATTTTCATATAGTGTAGGTTTCTTGCTCCCAAATGCCCTGTTTAAAATTTGTACCCAAACACTACTTTTCTGGTGGTTAGAAACCCTTTTGTAATTCTCACTGTAGGTTTCATCATGGTCAGTTTATACCTACTTTCTACTAGCATTCAGTGATTAATCATATTCCCTTTTATTTTCATTTTCTGGGCTTCAGATGCACTTCTGTTATCCCTATAAGGAAGGTTATGCGCTCCTGTTATCATTCTGGTAGTCCTTCTCTGTATGGTTCCAACTGAAGCTAACTTTACTTTTGACTAGAAGTGACTAGAATTACATTTAATGTTCCAAATGAGCCCTTATGAATGGCCTGTAAAATGATGAAGAACCTGTTTCATCTGAGAAGCCATAAGTTTCAAGGAGAGCACTCTTGATACGGGCCAGGCATGAAAATACATATTAAACAGAGCATCCTAAGCGTTTCCAGAAATATTTAGTCCTCATGAAAGCAGCAGCACATTTGTGTCCAGGCAAGTGCAGAGATTATATGGACATATTTAATTCATGAAGACTTTCTCAAGGAGGGTTCAGAACTCATTCTTATCATAGGCCTGATTTATCTGAACAGGCTCCAGACAGTTTTGTTTTGCTCCGCTTTGGAACAAAAACCAGACCTTGGAAGTTGTATTTATAGGTAAATAAATAAATAAATAGGTTGAGGTGGCCATTATAGGAATAAGTATTTTTCTAAAATCTCTACACTTTGTAGGCCAGCCTTTTGAGCACAAAAGCCTATTCTGACTGCTGTAGAAATCACTTCATTTACTGTTTCCCAGAGTTTCAAACTATCATCCATCCTTGTGACACTTTTTATTTTGTATATATATTCCTCTCATAAACTTAAGTTCTCGTTTTGATTTAAACATTACTAGCCCAGGGCAATGGATAAAAAGTGGACTATCACATTCAATGACATTTTCTATCACATAAGGTGCCAAAAAGGTATTGCATTCAACCATATGTATTAGCACTAACAGGAAGGGAAAGCATTATCACTCAAGAAGCAATTCTCTTCTTTGCTAGCTACAAGTGAGAATGATTCTTATTGTAAGCAGAGGTTGTAATGCTGTGGTGAGACCATACTGTACTTTCCAATATTCATTTTCGCATCTTCAGGATGATTGCATCTACTGTGGCACAGTGCCATCCTGTGGACCCTAAGGTTATCTAAGGCAACCACACCGATATGACAGGCATGCCAACTTAACATGTTGAGTAATTTTTCATGTAAGGCATTAAACCAGATCTCATTCAGTAATTGCTGATGCGTTAGTTAAATAAAAGCCCTTGGCTGAAACCTCTGTCCCTACTTCTTCATGTAACCACGCACTTCCTCCTGTGGCACTGCCAACATTAAATTCTTGAGCTTCTTGGAGGGCAATAATCCTTCTTCATACTAGCTTTCAAAAAGTCCCAGAATTTATTTTACGTCCACATTTTATCAAGGCAACCTCTTGCCAATGCTTTTGTTAAAAAAGCAAATCAGGTCCAACTTGTGTCAAAAGTCCTTTTTTGATGGACAAGTATATTTTTGGTGGTATTTGATCAAAACTGCTTTGAGTGCTTACATGCTAGTGGTCAGGACATGGGTCACAGACATGGGAGAGCCAGGCTCAAGGCCTTGCTATGGTTCATGCAGAGCTTTTTCTCACAACTCATGCTAAATCTGACCATGAAGACTCACATCCTAAGGCAGATTCAGGAGGTCCGTCTTTCCCATCTTCCTTGAACTTTGTGATCCTTATTCATATGCCTGTGAAATGACTTGGCTCCATAAAATTTCATCATGTTGAAAGTATTTCATCTGCCTCTGACAAAATTATGTTGTCTTTTGAAGTGTGCATATTTCCTGGCAAGCAGCTGTGTTGAGCACGGTTTTTTTCCTAGGAGGTTCGATCTACACCCTTGCTTTTACTTTTTTGATGGGCCTGGAACAAGAGATTCAGCAGGTCTTAGAAAGCTTTTAAATTAGCTCTAGGAAAGGCAGAAAAAAAATCTATTGCCTCCAGAGTTCGTTCAAGGGACTGGCTGATATCAAGGGTGTGAGCTGAACACTCTATGACCCCAACTGGATAAAGACAGTTCATCTGATTTATGCATGTGCAAATATAATGCTACTCAATGCAAAAGTGTTTCACTGAGTGTTGAATGAATGCTCTCTGGTGACTATTTATGAAGGCAAAGTGTTAAAAGTGTTAATGTAATCAATAAAAAGGAAAGGGTCTGGGAGAAGCACTCAATCTAAACAGTCAAAGCTTTACAGAACATTGCCACTGAAATAAATATTTAGTGACTCTACACTGAAGGTGCTATTCTTTTGACAGGATGAGTTTCATGCCTCACGGCACAAAAGTTATGAGATTTCAGTCGGTAATCAAAGGATAACTCTACATTTTTCATAGCAAAAAGACATTGCTGCTTTTCCCCTGACATGCCAATGATTAAATGAAACAGTTCCACCTCCTACCACCCCCGCTTTCATTTTTGGGCAAAAAGAGAACAAGAGGGAAAAAAAAGTCCAGAAAAAGAAGAGAAAGAGGTGAAACAATGCTAGAAAATGTATGTTAACTACACTGTGGCAGACCTGAAATTGGTATATGACTGTCAATGGATGCTACTACATGTCACTATTACATGGTTTGAATCTGAAGTTGAATTGAGGCTGTCTGAGCTTAAAAATGCTCCAGAGCTCATTCTTAAGACCACAGAGAATATACTGAAGCTTAGATCATAAAAGATATGTGGATATCTGGATTCCATAGTATCAATTTCATCAGGAAAATGGACCGCTTATTTTTACTAATACACAATTACTACCTCAATTACTACATGATTTTGTTTTATACATATTTGTTGTTATTAACTTACTTTATACATTTATTTTTAGACTGATTTCAGTTCATTTTATGTAGTGCTTCCAGTTGTGGGAGTGAGATGATGCGGAAGTTTGTATCAATAACAAATAAATAATTAAATTGCAGTATGTTTCAGAGTAGAAGCTGGAGAGGAGGGCAGTTGAGGAGGGCGGCTGAGTATTTTGGCATGTAAGAAAGCTTTGGGGAAAGTACATACTGGCAAGATGTTTCTGCTACAATGCAGGAATGAAATACCTTAATAATGTTGTCTCTTAAAATGTCACCTTAATCACTTCTGGCTTCTGGAGTCCTCCAGGTGAGTGGTGCTGCTCATGCATCTTGAAATGACTGTTTCCAGCTCAGCAGCCTCTGGAAGACAATACCACATCCACCAAAGCGCATTTTTCTCTAAGTCATAAATTTTCTTCTTAATTGTGAAGGGCAAATTTGCAAGGACATATTTACTCGATAAGAAGAAGTTACCTGCGTCAGATGAATAGTTGAGATACTGCTGCTGGAAGGCTAGTGTAAACCATGCAGTAGAGAGGGGGTAGGGACAGAGAAATGTGTACTGGTATGAAATAAATGGTATGATAGCAAGTAGTTCAGAACTGGAACGTACTCTGGGAGACCAAAGGAGTGAAAAATTGAGATCTGAGTGTCCTTGAATTCTCACAGTGTGACTAGCCATCTTCCTGGAGATGGTGGGACAATTCCTCAAAATATAGCAAAGAACAGTCTTCTTAATAAAATACAGAACTAAGTGTAGTTTTTCTAAAACGGGCTGCAACCATTAGGAAATTAGTTTGGTTTTCATCAGAACTCAGCATATTTCAGACATTAAAAGTTAAGAAACAGCTTAAAGTGGTTTGTATTCTATTACTGTTTGGTGCTTAGGAAGAACAGGGAGGATATCTAAATGCAGGTAGGATTTTGATAACAACATGGTATTCTTTTACAAAATTAAAAAGCTGTTATTAGAATGGCAACTGAAAAACTAATTTCTTAAGTAAGAAACTTCTGAAAATATTTCTATCAGTGGGATCCCGAAGTCACCCCCATTGGCAATCAGAACTGGGTTCTAAAATCACTTTCACTGATGCAGCAGTTTTACTGCTTTTCAGAAGCACTTTAACTCTCTCCAATCAGTGTAATGAGATCGAGGCCAACCTTAGGTGCACCGTGCTGTTATCTTTTCCTGTAACAAAATATTCCTAAGATGATAAAAACATTGCACCTGGTCTTAGCTGAGGTCCCACATGTATACTGTAATATAATGAAGCTTTTAGTTAGTCGATGAATTCAGTACAAATCATGTACTTAATAATTTTTCATTGATTTTATGTTTTACGGCTTATCTTCAACAAACTTCTGGGAAGATTCACAACTCCTAGAAATTCTTGGTGGGATTTCATGCATGGTTGCCATTCAACAACAAACTTTTCTGTGTCGTTTTTTTCTCTCATTCACTGAGAGAAACCCCCTAAAATTATTTCAAGATTTGTTTGCTGAAGATATTGCCTTAGTTCCCGGGAGAATAATTTTTAGTGAAATATCGCAGTAGTGGAAATTGCTTCTTTGTCTGTCTTGGTACTTCAGACTAAACAAAAGTGTCAATTTATTTGTTCCTACTTTTTAACTTCTTAAATACTCACGTGCATCCAAACTGCTTTTAAATGGACGGTACAGATGGTTCAACAAACCTAGTAAGGTTTCCCTAGGACTTGTAGATTATGGTATTGAGAAAGTTATCTGACCATACTGGAGTGGAGAGTGGTATCCACACAATGTCTGAGCCCCAGTAATTTGGGGCTCATAAGAATGTTTCATAAGAAGACTGGTAACTCAATTAACATTATTTTAGCTGCTTTGTGTATGGGTTGTTCTGTTTTGTTTTGTTGTAAGAAACATAGTCCCCTGTAATAAAGGAACATATTATTGTATTTTTGCCATTCAAAGAATTACTTGCATTTTTTTTTCTTATTACTTACATGGCTGTTGTGAGCATGAGGTTTAATTACAAATATAGAAAAATATCCCGCCTTATTTTATTTGTATAAAATATAGCAAAACATCTCAGTTAAATGAATAGTCTTGTGGAAGGAGTTATATATTAAGGTTATTTTCCAGTAGCTTAAAAGGTATTTTTGTAAAGTTTATTTATTCCATACAGTTTATAGTTGCAAGAGAAAATGCTCCTATTTTCATGCCTTTTTTTTTTGGCTGAGCCTAAAAAACCCAACTGTCATACTGCGGTAAACACTACAAAATATTTTTTAGACAAACGCAGTGCAAATTTCTCTTCTGCATTGACTTGTGTGGAGGGGAAAAAAACCCCAAACCTGTACAGGACATGGTTAAATATCTGGGTGGTAGTTTAAAAAAAAAGGGAAAAGAAATATAGTCAAGAAGAAAGCTTCTGAAAGCACTAAGTACTGGCCTCAGATTGCTCCCACTGAAATCAGTGAAAGTTTTATTATTGACTTCGGTGGAAGCTGAGTGAGGCCAACACTGAGTGGTTTAGAAAATGTGAATATATGGTCAGAGCTGTCATTCTGCAGGCACCGTGCGTGGGGCTTCTTCATCTGGCACTCAGCTCCAGCTCCCGTCCCTCTGCCATGGGCTGGAAAGAACATGGGAGGGAGAGTCCAAACGTATCCTCTCCACTAAAATTTGAAAATTTTACCTGCTTTGTATATTTTTCTTTTTCTTTTTTTTTCTTTTTTTTCTTTTTCCTTTTTTCTTTTTCCTTTTTTTTTTTTTTGTAAGAACTATAGTCCCCTGTAATAAAGAAATATAAAATTGCATTTGAAAATCAAGTAAATGAGGTGAACTATGAGACATTACAGTTAAAACCAGACAACGTACATTGTGTACTTCAAATACTGCTACATGTGATGGGGAGACAACCTGGTCATGTCATGTTATAGTTCATAAAAAGTAGCTATTTACAAGCCAAATATGTTTCTTTTGGTTGGCTGCATTAAAACCTTTCTGTAAGGCTAGCCTCAACTTTAATACTGGACTCATACAGGGCAAATTTTGTCTAAGTCAAATAAACAGGTATTTTGTAACTGTAAAATACACAGCGTTTAGGTAGAGTTTAAGTAAAGTACTTAGGAATAACGGAGGAGTGAGTAGGAGTCCCATGTCCCAGTTTTAAAATGATTTTGTATATTTCAGAGATTAAATCTCATGAAGGTCAGAGGAACTTCTAACACATTTATGGTTATGAAAAACTTTAGCTTCCCACCACAGCTTTTCAAGGGCTTACAATTCAGGTTTGTTTTTCAAAAACCACACAGCAAACCCCACATTTCAAATCCTTTTACCAGTTCATATTGTGGTATTGCTTTGCCGAATGGCCTGCCTTCATGACTCATATTTCTTTTCAGAGCTAAGGGCATGTTGGACCCTTTTAATTATGCACATTACTTGATTATGCCCCAGTAAGTATTTCAGAAGTCCACAGAAATATTCTAAATATATATCTTTGTAAGAGAATGGTAATATTTCTATATTTTCTGGTAATTAAATGCTATAAATTCATCAGTAGCCCTTTCTCCTTTTTGTATCTGTCTATTGTCCTCTTTCAACAACAGGATATTCCTCTACAGTAGACTTATGGGTACTTCACTTTCAAAAGTATCATTTTCACTTTTTTGTATATAAACCGTAATCGAGTCTCTTTTCAGCCTTCACTTACACTCCGTTTAGCAGTAAGCTCTTCTGAAGTGTGCTTTCCAGACTGTATTACATGTTTTAATTATCTGAGTCTTTTCCAAACTTTTCAATCATTTTCTCCAATCATCTTTTTTTGCAGTTAGGCTAATCTCAACATAAAGTCACACGTAAAGCTAAAAAATTTCTTCCTTCTCGTACAAATTTTCTCCTTGCTTATTCATCAGACTGGGTACTGTTTGCCCCTCTGGGCTCTGAGAATAATAGCTGTAGCTCTGCTCTACCGGTAATGTCTTCCGCAGGTCTACTGCAGGGTCACTTTGTTGTAGGAGATGTTTTCCTGCCTTTGAATGAGACATAATACACATTTTGCAAAAATGCCAGGTGATCCAAATTCATTGATATATTATTTGCCACTCACAAGTGCTGTCACTTGTTTTGATATCAGCGCTGATATCTTTTTTTTTTTTTTTTTTTCCTTTCATAAGCATTGCTGAAGATGCTGGTTGCATTTATAGTATCAAGTTGCCTTTCTGTGCACTTCTTTCCATGGTCCTCATCCATCAGTCAGTTGTATCCTCTGCTCTTATCTGGAGTGAGCAAATTAACTCTCTGGCTGGGGAAAGCTGAGTAAGAACAGGAGAGTGTGAAGTAGGATCTATACCCAAGGAGGAAAATGAACACAGCCATTCACATGGCTTCATCTGGAGACCAGGACTTACTGCCTGCTGAGGTAACCACACTACTATTGATGAGCCAATATGCACACTTTCTTGAGCCACACTTTATTCTTCCAATACTCCACTAATGCTGCAGGATAAGGCAGTGATTGTTTTTTAAAAGTGATTTCTGAGCTTTATCATTAATCCATTAAACTACCATGATATTGGACTGGATATTTATCACGCTATTGCACATTTTGATACAGAAATTCCTTAGAGGTGTTGAAGGATATTATGTCAGCCCAGGCACCTTTATCAGCTTGACTCTCCATATAAGAAACCAGATTTTACAAAATCTACTTGCTAGAAAAAAAATGTTGGTTAGCATTAATTACATTACTATTCTTTCAGTTTCTATCCATGATTCCACCCTGTGTCAGTCTTCCCATTCTTTTTGTCTTGTAACGGTCATTTATGATCCCCTTGGAGCCCTTTAGAGACATGATTTTGCCTCTTCCTCAAATGGGAATAGTTTGTGTATTTTTTGTCTGGAGTCCCACAGACCTTTATAAAGAAATAAACGACAGGTCATATTCTTAAATTTCATATTATCTAATTTTTTAAAACCTAAAATTAATGTAATATTAATGCCTGCTTAATGTACCATTCATTAATACAAATGAATTTTCATTATGCATTAATATAATATTAATTATTGCCTCAGGAAGTAGTAGCTGCTACTTCTATGCCTAGAAGGACATAATTATATTTAATTCAAACATGACCCCAAAATTGGACTTACAGAATTTTCTGCACAACTTCTCTAAGATGTAACTCTGTGTAAGATACACATCCTGTGAAGATTTTAACACCCAGATCTGCTGAGGTAATTGCACCAATGGTCTTGAAAACCACAATGGTTTCCAATCAGCACTACTAGGGTTATTCCTAGACTTGGGAAGAATGCCCAACAATGCAAAATTGTCTCTTTTCTATTCCTGTAGAAGAATGGAAGTAGGCTGTTAAAACATAGCAGCTTTGTTTCTTTCCTATTTTCCTTTATAAAAAAATATGCAATTAAAATTCATTTTTGCTATGATTGGCTGCAAAATGGAAAATACATATGCCTTCAAGCAACTTTTTAAAGTGATGCTCCCTGCTTTGTGTTATCAAGTCCCAATAATAATCTTTGTTAATAACACTAAATTGCTACTGTAAATTTTATCTATCATAATTTGTATAAGATGTTATGTATATTTTTATTCAAGGACCCCACAAAAACAAAAGCGAGGTTTTCCTCCATGTTCTTCGAGGAAAGCAAATTAAATATATTTGTAAGGATCACTTTTTCTTCCTAAGGGTTTTGAGTGCTCTACTGAGCATCTGAAAATGAAGGATATTCCTCTCCGGTGCACGTGAGTTGAGTGAAATTCATTTCTGTGGAGTTGACCACAAAAGACTGAGGAATTTTTCAGTCTTGAAGTTTGTTTTCAGTGGATGTATGTTGTGAACACAGCATTAACTACTCCAACTGCTTATAAATAATTGCATCTTGTGTTTCTTATTAAAAAAAAAGTACTCTCAGTGGAAAATAGACTGAAGTCTGTATCCATTGGTTTGGGCCTGGGCATTTAAAATTATGTGTTATAATCCTTCAGCCTGAAAACTTTACATTTCTAGCTGAAGAGAAACTGATAATGTAGGAGCTTGGGGCAGGAGGAAGGTAGCAGCAGAAAAGATCTATTAATACTTAAAATTCCTTGTTAGCAAAGATAGGCGTTTTTCTAGCATTTTATCAGAACCCAAGTACAGTAAGACAAATGGTTATTCCTCAGTGAAATATTCCATTAGAAATATTCCACAATCCATTTATTTTTTCATACACGCATACACACACACATATATTTTATAGTCTCCAAGATTTCACTAGTGGCCTCCGTTAATGCTTTTTTGCCACAGTTGACGTTAGCAGTTTAGCAGGTTTTAACATGATGTAGTGTAATTGCTGACTGGGTAGGAGGTAAAATACCATATGAAAAAATGGTAAAACATGGATTAAACAAATGTAATGGATTGTGTCCCTGACAACTGTCTGTGGTAAACAAGTTTGCAAAGGACAAAATACCTAGGAAAAATGTGGGTTCAAAAGAACAGCATTTCTTAATGTTTACATATATAGGTTTATGGTTGTGTTATACTTGTGCTAATTGCAAAACTCTGGCATGTCAAAAAGTGAAAGTCTCATGGGGCCAGTCAAGACCAAGAAGGATCTCAAAGAGAACCACAGGAAGCAGAAAAATCTGTGGCCCTGAACTTTCCCCTTCTGTATATTTCCCTGTCCCCCTCGTGCTCCTTTTGCCGTGTCCTTCTGCGTGGACGTCGTTCATCGCTGCCAGCAGGTAGCGCTCCGCATGTCCTCAATGCAAATCCTGCTCTGCCCACAAGCATCTCACTAGGTGTCTAATCAGTAATTATTCTCAAAGAAACAAGGATTTTTTTTGTCAGCATAACAACTTGAATGACCACTGAAAGGTTTCTGATTTTTCAAGATTTCAAGATTGGTCGCGGTCTTTGCAGGTGCTCTCTCTCCTGCCAGTGTTCCCATGAAGTTGTGTAAAATTGTACTTGATTAGCATTTATTATTCTTGCTAGAGCCTCGCATGCTGACTGAACACAATAATGATCTCTGCACTTGGGAGACTCCAGGCTGGTATTATTAACAGTATTTTGATTATGATTTACAGCTGTGCACTTTCAGATTTCACCAGGATAACAAAAGCATTTATTTTCACAATTACTGTAGTTGGAAATAAAACAAAACCTAAAATTCTGTAAAACTACGAATTGCCAACACAGTGTTGTTACCTGAGCAATGGCCAATAGTAAAATCAACTTTCCAGTCCTTTTACTGTTAGCTGCCATGAGAATAAGCACTGAACACAGTGGTATTGGAGGAGAATGCAAAAAAGAAAAATCAAGTTAAAAATGAAAGATTACAATTATACTTTCTTTTTATCTTTCAATTTTCTTTGCATAGGGATTGGAAGGTATTTTTAAAGTCATCTTTTAAGTACTACTATTTTGGTCCACTTCATAATACATTGTAAAGCTTAAATCTCATCATTTTACTCCTTCTATTCTGTCACCCCATTGAAGCTATGTGGTATAAATCATGGACTAATGTGAAATGAACTAGTAAATTGGTACATAATAGGCAATTTCTTTCTATCTGCCGAAGTATTTCACATGCGCTGATAAATACATTATACTGAATATTTGTAAGTGGCTTTTGAAGAATGCAAATTCAGAATTCTGTACTTCCTGAGAAGTTTAAACTCTTGACATTCAGTGTTCTGCAAAGATACAGGAGTTTGGGCCCAGATTATTTTGTTTGTTTTGTATTTGTTTTCTGGTGATAAGGACGCAGTTACCTGTAGCCATGGAAGTCATTTTAGGAAAGATACTTCAGCTAAGCACCACAGGAAATAATTTCTTTATGATGACCTTGTGTCACTGCAAGTACAAAGCAGTCTTCACAGCTGAATGCTCTAGCCCAGGGGACTACTCATGATGGAAAGTAATAGCTTTTTAACTCCTAGCCACCTGAGCTGTGTGTCACATACATTTATTCCCTTGGGAATTTTTAAAATTTATTTATGCAGTATCTTTCAGGATGTTTTCAGTATAGAAATATCACCTTGGTGATAAGTTCACATGAATTTCAGGCACATCACAGTAAGACACTGTTAGTGATGAATTACCTCCAGGGAGCCGAGGAACTCAAAACTGTATATGACAATCTAGAAAACATTGGTCGCTTTCTATTGTGTTGGTGTTCAGTACATTCAATAAAATACTCTTTGGAAATGCTTAGAGAAACAAGTCGGTAAAATAACTATAAGAAGTTTTCCTTTGTTTCTATTCAGAGATGTAGATAAAAACAATCACTTGGGTAATGAGAAAAAACCCAAAGAATTATAGGCATAAAATATAAGGCATATCTGTTTTGACCTTTAGTTCATTTCTCTCTTGTGGCAGATTTGTTCCCTAGGGAGCACTGCCCTGAGCCCCGGCCAGTCCAGGTATAAAACATTAAGTCATGAAGATGCCAGTCACTGTTTCCTTTGAAAGGTTATTATTCACCTTACTCAGCGTTCAAGAAGTCCTGAACTATGATGTTTTATGGTTATGTCTGGTTTCTTTGATTATGAAATTTAACAACAGTTGTTTGTGCCAGACCCTGTGAAACCTGCAGCAGAGAAGCAGCCTTTCCCCAGAGGTGCTTGTGGTACTCTGAGTTTTCTCCCCCAGCATTTTCTCCATCAAGCAAAATTTTTTTCAGTCGTACCGCTTTACACCCAAAATTGTATATCAAGAAATAAATTTCAGCTACCTGTGAGGATAAAGAGCATGAACATCCTTCAATATAACACTCTGTGCAGTAGGAAACAGAAATCACCTAAGGTCACTACTTGTAGCTGGCTATTCAGGTAATATAAATCTCCTCAGCACCATGTTATATTTGCTGAAGACAGCACTGACATATTAAATGTAACTTGTGACTTATAGGAGAGCTAGGAGGGCATCAGCGATATTCTGCTTAAGGGGATCATAACTAACTGTAACATGCTGCTTACCACACTTCTCTGTAATGTAACATCTATAAGTGGTTTGTGTATGCGTAAGCACGTGGAAGCTAACACTGCAGTAACAGTCACGGGGAGCACACGGCATAATGGACTCCATCCCGGGTTGCAAATCAGTAGGTAGGTACATGCAGGTTTCTGTGGGGCATCATACTGCCTGGCTTTTCCTGCTGTTATTGCACATTATTGCTAGAATAAAATGCATATGATGTAACCATGTCTGCAGTTGCAGTATGGACAAGCCTGGGGTGGAGTGTACAACTAAGTGGCTGCACTGTAAGATGGCTACATGACATGAAAGGAAAATTACTTCATGTATTCACTCCTAAAGAAAAGGAAATGACCTACTTGCACTTGACTTATTTTCTTCTGCTGCTGCTGTTTTTGAAATTTACAGGGACGATTTTTTTTTTAATCTCTAGCTGGAGGTGGAAGATTAGTCACAGATGGACAATGGGCAAGCAAGTGCAAGAAAATCTGTGCATTAGCAAATGCAGAATTCAATAATGCAAAGAAGTGTATAATATGATTGTATGTAAAGATTTTAGTGAAGCATTTCATATAATGGCTCATAAAATTTGACCTGAAAAAATTAATTCAGGTCAATTGGGAAAAACATGAAGAGAAAATTACCAGAAGATCATTAAAAAGTGCCATGATAAACAGTAATGTGCTAAGATGTTGGAAGGTTGCTGTTGGGATATCAAAAGGATTAACAATCATTTCAGTTTCATATAATAACTGAATTAATTGCCTGAAATAAAAACATGAAAACACATTTATTAAATTTATAAATGATTCTGAATTAACACTTGGTGTCAGTCCCGCTAGCACAAAACCCATAAAATAACAGTTTATGGTTAGACCTGTGAGTCAGAGAAGTACGCACACATTGCCAGGTATGTATTTTACATACTAATATATTAGGGATATCACCTTTTCTAAGGAAAAGTGAAGCTCATTCCATTCTGTTTTGGTGAATATCATTATAGAAGACTAATCCTCTGTCAACAACTAAAGCTAAGGGAAGGTGAATAGGTGACAGGCCTGTCAGAAGTCATCAGATAGGCAGAGTATATGTTTCTTCTGCAGGTTGGTGAGATGGCGATGGGGAAGGCTGTAGCTGTGAAGCCATTTGCATGGCTCAGATCCCCAAAATACTGAATGCAGAGGCCATATGAAATCTGAAACATGCACTTGTGTACACATACACACACACATTGTGTTTGGGATGCTATGGTGGCTGTGCTTTTGTCTCTGCTTTTATCCCCTCAAGTGCGCAATTTCAGCAGTAGTTAGCTCCTTTATGTCTAAAACTGTAAATGTTCTCAGGTCAGAAAGCTGTGTGCTGACTGCTTCTCAGCATTAGGGAAAGGAGATAGAGATGTTTGTGGAAAGACATGAAGGGACAGTACTGGGATGGGCACTGCTGGCAGAGAGAGGGTAGTGAGAGATGCCATACATGCATGGATAGTGTACTTACTGCTAGGTATTTCCCTGGCTGTTTCTGATGCTCATCAAGGTCTCTTTGGGTTTTGTTTTCCTTTACTACTCTAAGAAGATTATTTACACATGGAGAACATTTTTCTAGCATGGCAGTTTGCTGTTAACACCAGTGAATGGATAAGTGACTCGTAATAATGGATTGGAACCATGAACTTCTATCACGCTACTACATCATATTAGTGGTCTGTAAAATGAGGCAATAACAAGGTCTGTATTGTTGCCTTTTGCATGTGTAGTCTGCAAACTGTTGTCTTCCACCATTTCTTGTCCTGTGTCTTTGCACAAAGATGGGTGTGTAATCTGCCTGCCCATAACGGATAGGAAGTGGGGTGAGGTTTGCAAAGCTAACGGCTGCTGAGCCGTGTCTTTGTGTGATTAACTCTGAAGGGACTATAGACAGGCAAGGTGCTCCTTAGAGGTAGGGTAATTATTTACTTCTCAGCCTTCATCAAGTCTATGAGACTCACATACACAAAGAAGGACATTTTTTAATGTAGTAGTTGGATGTAGTGCCATGGTTTGGCTTTGCTGAACTGAGGTTCCACGCTGGTGCTGCTCTTACATGTCTTCTCTCCTCCTGCTTCTGGGAATATAGGATGTTCATCTATTGCCAAACACCTCTAAGAACACTCTAAACTTCACAAAACTATGCAGTGTTCCCTTACAAGTTTTCATACAATTTTTTTTTCGTTGTCTTCATACATGAGATGTTGCTGGGGTAAAATGTCGCAAAGCCCTTCCAGTGGCTGGGGGGTATTGTCCAAAGAAGGTAAACAATTTGGTTTAGTAGCAATTTATCAATAGACCTGGCTTCACATTTATTTTCCTTCTGAAGCTACTTCTGTCTGCCAAGAACCTGATTTTGACAGCAATTAGCACAGTGCCATCAGTGAAGACTACCCTCTCCTTTGTAATATTGAAGTCTTGTCTTTGACTCCAACAATAAAGCTAAAAGTAAACATCTGTTTCTAACAAAATTTTAATCTTGTGGGATTACATGTGAAAACAGAGCAGGTACACTTTGCTCATTTCCTTCATGAGTAAAACAAGAATAATTTGCCACAATTGGAAAGTGACAATTTTTGAAAGTTTTAAAATTTTCCTATGACTGTTTCTGTCCAAAAGGACTGACTATCCATTACTGCAGGTTTTCTAATTCCTCTCAGACTGAGACAGTTCAATTTTAGCTGGTGGGAACAGTGATGAAAAAAACAACCCACCTACTGGAACCAGCAGAGGCACTGAAAAGATGACTGAACATAAAACAGTACAGTATATATGGTCAGGTGGTTTGAAGATATAGTTTTGTTATTTCGTGATACTTAATGTCACTTGAATGAAAGCTCATCCTTAAAATATATCGATTTACTCAGCGATGTTCTGCTTCAATGGTACCCTTAGGAACAACTGTGAATAATAACAAAGGAAGAAGAGGTTTGAACTAGATGGATATTCAGACAGATGGATAGACAGGTGATTTACATGCGTGTGTGATATACAGGTTAAGTCCTACTAATTAAAGAAGGAATTACATAAAAAGCTGGAGAATCATTTCTAGTGTTGCATGATTGACATTAAAACCTAGTCTCCCCACACTCTAGAGCAGCAGTCATTGTGCTGCTTGTGCGATCATTACCCTTTTGATTCAATGTTCACTTCTCTTTTCATCTCAAATTCCTTATGTAACCAGTTTTGTTAATCTAAGTTTTCCTTCTGTCCTCATTGCCAACAATTAGAAAGGGATCTGCATGCGCAAGAATAATTTTACTAAAGTACGGTTATTTCTCATCATCTGAGAAGCTGTCAGCACTGTTTCTTAAATTTCTTTCACCCACATATTCAAGTTGTAGAAAATAATCATGGCCAGCAGCCTTTTCATTTTCATGCTGCAATAGGATAATACAGGGGCTTTACACCAGATTCTGTGCTGACCTGTTATGGAAGCTACTAATAAAGTGTGCAGAGGAAACTAATTTTAAGCAGCTGGGCAAGCGGCAAGGGAGATGGTTCACTGTTGGCAATAGTAGGGGCCTAATGCTATTTGTAGGACTGCCCTATTTCTTGAGCCGTCCCTTGCACGGGAGCGTGTTGGGAGGCTGTGCTGCTGGCCAGGTCCTGTGCCTGCACTGGATGAGGTGTACCTCTTGGTCACCTGTGCTTTTCTTGTAATGCCAACATCTACTAACCTACATGAAAGCTGTTAGAATGTCTAGATCTTTGATTCATCCTTCATCAGGACTAAAATGAAAAGGGTTTTACAGAAAAGTATACAAATTTTACAGCGTTGTTATTGATGCACTCAAGCATTGCAGTAGGTTTATGAAGTTCTATAGTCTGGCACATCACAAGGTTTCACCTAGGCTGTAAACTGCAAGCAAACACGCACAAGATCTCTCAGCTCCCCCAGTTCTCCTCTGTACCTGAAAAAAGTGAGGCCACATATTATGATGAGCTCCTGCAGAAAATAGAAGCTGTCCTGCCAATCCTTCCCAGCTGTCTCTCACTGTAAGTTAATGTTTTCCTGTCACTCACCTGTAGTGGACAAGAAGCTCAGCTGGGATTGTTAGTGCTGAAGTTTTTATAAGTGAATTTTATGAAGTCCCATTTTCGGCTGGCGAGAAGAGTATACAGCGGCTGCCTCTACGACCTTCGCTTGTGCCCAAGCAAAACACAGCGTAGGCTGATGGTATGCCACCCGTTGGCAAACCTGAATAAAGGGGCAGGCATGCAAACAATCCTGTTGCTTGAGCACACAAAGGCAGCGTGGCCATCTGCACCTGGGAAGTGCAGGTTCATGTGTATACTCGCCATGAGGGGTGGAGGTTACCAAAAGCAAGCCCTACAGGGCCAACTCAGGCAATCCCGCTGCCCAGGGGAGGACAGTAGTGCCCTTACTTACCCCTCAAGGGAGTTACGGTCTCAGAGTGTCAGTAGTTGAGATTTTAAGGGTAACCACTTTAAATACAGTCTTTAAATACAAATATATGAAAACTATGTGCTGACAGCAGAGTGGTGCTTTGCATGCAATTAGAAGTTGTCTTTCAAGAGGGAAGCAGTCTTCACTTTTTTGTATTAAACCTTTGTAAAAAAAAAAAAAAAAGGGATTCTCCAGAAAATAACTTATTAAAAGACTTGTACCAAATCAAAGTAAATACATTTTGTGATTGCAACTGATTTGTGCACGTAGGACCCTTTCTCTTTTTATTGCTTAGGCTAAATACACGCTGGCATTCTTGTATCTTTTCCAGCATGCAGGAAAAAATACTGAAAGAAAGATGCTCCTCTTGGTCACGGAAAATAAAAAGCATGTGAAAAAGCATATAAAGATGTAAATGACATGTAAACTATGAAAATGAATGAACTGGGGAGCCACATCTTTTACCCTCATGTCATAAACTCCATGGTTATTTCTAGAATAATTCTAGCGGTAAACTCGTGGATCCAAATGAACCCATATCATTATATTGTTCAAAATCCCAATATATTGGAATTCCAGCATTCCCCTTATCTCCTTTATTTTTATTTTTCTCTGCCTCTAGTTGCCTATAGTTCTAAATCTTATACTCATCTCCCAAATAGATTTTAAAAGCATAATGTATTCATATAAAAGAAGATAATATTGACAACTGAAAGGATCTCTTAAATTGCATCTCTTCTAGTAGGCTCTTTCAAGTTGTGCTACATTATTTCTTTGTCAAAGAGTAAATAGTGCATAGTATGTCCTCTGAGCTCATTGCCTTTAGAAGCTGGAGAGTAAGTATAAAGAAGAGTTAAGCCTAATACCATAAAGATTTCAAGATAAAAATATTTAGCAATTATCTTCAGAATTACTTGGGAAAGATCAAGCAGAACTAATCAATTTTCCAAATAAAAAATGCAATCTCACTAAAACAAAAGCTAACAAACAAAAACCTGCCTCTGTTCTTCCCTCTGCTCCCACACAGACATTTTCCATCTAGATGTTCTTGTCAGGAAAAGTGAAGTATCAGAAGGCTCCCTGGCTCATATCAGCATAACATCAAGGTAATACAATTGAAGCCCGGTGTAAAACTGATCCAAGTTAAGGGACTATGAAGATTGACGCTTTTAAAACACTGGAATAAACTCTGTTTTCACTAACCCAATGCCACCATGGGCTATGGACAGGTACACACCAGTCCTAGTCTCCCACAGCTTTCACAGTAATTTGGTTACAATATCATATTTCTTTCGAGCTGACAGAAGTTCCTACAGCTGATATTTTAAGATCACCATGCATAGCTCGAAACTTGCAGCCACATGGGCGGTTGATGCGTGGCAGGATCCTGCATTATGCATGAAGGTCACTTCTTTTTGCCTGTGCTGGAGAAGCCCATTGTACTTTGGGAGTGGTTTGTCACCGAGTTCAGCGTGACAGCGCTGTCAGCAGCCCAACAATTTGCCTCCTAGTGCTTGCCGTTTTGAAGACTCTGTGCTAACCCAAGGCGTGCAAAAAGGCAGAGGTGACGAATCTAGATGTTAATATGAATATTTTTGAAGGAAGGTCTTGTAAAGAGCAAACGTACTTGTTTTGCAGGGACTAACCTTGAGCTGCTCTGTTTTTATACAGCCTGTTTAAACAAGATTTATAGTCTCACCATTTGTAGGTAACTATATTTGGACAATACTGTGTGTATAAAGTTAAATGTATTGAAGCTATAAATTTCAAAAACTTCTAATAATTAGGAAAAGTCTGCAGGTGGAAAAGTCTGCAGGTCTCCATTGTCCAAAATAGGTAAGTTGGTTAGAGTGAGTAATTAAACTTTTGGATGCTTAATACTGCTTAAAAAAACAGTTTCAAGGGTTGTACATCAAAGGTGATGCATGTGTCTATCAGTCCAAACTCTTCTCAAAGTTAGAATCCACAGATCTTTTGGACAACTGTGATACTCAATAAATTGGCATATGTTTGGATTGTTCTTCTGACTTTGCAACCTATTCGCCCCCTTTCCTTGATGGAGTTTGCTTTTGTACTAAACTTTTTTTAGAATAAAAGAATATACTTCTGCCTCCTTAGAAAAGAAAAAGGGAAGAAAAAAATGTCACAATAACATGAAACAAAACTCCATTCTTTTTTAAAACACTCCTTTTCATACTAGATTGCATGTATTTGAAATGGCTTGGCTTAAGTCTCTATTATATTAATTAATTCACATTATAAAACCCCACTGAATTAATGGTCCCCTATACATTTGTTCAATGACTTGAACTGAGTGCAGGTTTTGAGGAAGCATTTGTTCATTATTGCACTTCCTGAATCAATACTGTTTTCAAAGAGTCACTAAGTTAATTTATGCTTTTAGTCCCACAGTGCTTGTTCAGTCTGGCAGCTGCGGAGAAGGTCAACGGAGGTAAAGCTGCGTTTCTTAAGATGTAGTAGTTCTGAAAAATCCTGGGTCACTCTAATTACTATCAGTCCAAGCTGAGTATAATGGCAGCCTGCCTTGTGCTTCAGAGAGCCTGACAGTACGGTGTGCCTTGGGAAAATGAAACACACTCTCCGGTTTGTGTACTCGGAGGGCTGAAGTGGCAGTCACCTGGGAAGTAGTTGGATTTACCTTTGAATGAAATCCTCTGAAGTAAAACAGCTTAACGGCCTTTCACCAATAATTACATCTGCTATATAAATGAATCACCAAATGGGTCTGCTGATGCATGGAAGATAACGTGGGGGTTTTGTTACTAAAAGGAGTCCAAGGCTGCTGCACATCTGAGCAAAGGGGCTGCCTGCTCCACGTGGGTTGAGTTTTGGTCTTCCACTCAGAGTGACTCTTGTGTTCTCCCAAAACCAAAACAACAGATTGGGATCGCGGCTGATAAGGACTTCACTTTTGGTTATACACACCGATCTCCATACCTGGGGCTTGTCATGCCTACATGGTCTAATCAGTCTCAGTGCTGAGAACATTTTCCTAATGACCAGCCTACAGTTTTGTTTGCTTAATAAATCCCTATTTGTCTTAGAGTTCCACAGCCTTTGGAAATTGTTCATTTTATAACAGATGAGGTTCTGACCCTGCCTCCCCCTGAGTTTATGCATCTATTTGTGAAAGTGTGAGTGTGTATGAAAACGTTAAGCAAATAATGCTAGACATTTTCTTTGCTTTGTTTTCAGCCAGCCGTGTGGGAATGCTTCAATATTTCATTAAAAAAAGTGTATAAGATTTGAAATAATGAAGATTAATGCAAGCTGACAGTTTCTGGATTAAGCTTCTCTTCTGAGGACGTTTGTTCCTTATGACTCCAGAACAATAAATTGTGAAAAGAAGGTAAATAACCAAAAATAAACCTGTAAAATATACATTCCATTATTATTTAGGCAGAGGTTCAGTTCAGTGGAACAGGATAGCACTTGGTTATACTAGAACATATTTGAAACAAGTGGAAAAGAATTCATGTTGAAACCTAGCTCAGATATATGAATCTTGTGAGATTTCCTTTGTGTCAAATCTGAGAAGCCAAGAACGTTTGAACCCAATAAATATACATTAACTATTTTTTTAATGATGTATATTAACTATTTTTTAAACTTTATGTTGGCTCTTCTAAGGGAATTACATGTCCTTAAATGTACGCCCTGGTTACTTCTGTTTGTTATGTCTCAGAGGACATTAAGGAGAACAGCCCTAATGACTTAAGATGGGAAACTTTCACTCCCTGCAAAAACAAGAGAGGTGGTCTCTATGGCAACTTCCTAAAAGAGTGTATCATACTCTTTTAAGCCACTATAGTTATTCCAAACTCAAGCAGAAGTACAGCAGGTGATTGTAGCACAAGAGCAACATTCATTACTACACTGAAGAAAGTTGTGAGCTGGTGACACGTTTCTAGTTGAGACACCAGTTTGAATCACAGTTACCAAATAGACAAGAATATGGATCCAAGTTGTTGAATATCGACCTGGTCATGATCTTACAGGTCAGATGGGACTGTCACCTTCCTTCCCATGGTAAGAAGCCAGGCAAATAAATATATCCAGGATTGTTCATTTTAGAGGGAAATGACATAATTTCCACAGAATGAGGAATCTGTGGAAGCAACTTGCAGAAAAAAAAATCATGACATCTACATCACCATCCCATTATTTCAAATACTTTCTCCAAAGGAAGCTCCAGTATTTTTAGGTGAAACATCCAGACTCATACACATCTGAAAATGTACTCAATTAAGAGTTATGTTTAGAAGTGGGAAATAATAATCTGAATTTTAAAAAGGTTTTTTCCTGAGTTTCCTACTATTAATGACACAAAATTTAATAGAAATTAAGCATGAGAAGACCCTAGCTTTTGAGTGCTTTTGATCATGTATAGGCTATTTCTTTTATTTTTTTTTTTTAAATAATGAGTATAATTTTATGGGCCGTATTTCACATATCTTACAAAGAACAAAATACTGCCTAGATTAGAGACTTGAACTACAAAAAGGCTAAGGTGTTCAGCATTCATTTCCTCCCTTCAGGCTGCGAGGATAAGGCATAACCTCTCTCCTGATGGTAATTGTTTGCTGCATTTATCACGTTCATTTTCTCTCTCTCTCAAAATATGGCTGCAGAAGGATGGAAGAAAAGGAATGGCTTCAATAAAAGGGACTAAGTCTTGTCCTCGAGTATCATATAGCATTCCACAAAACTGTAAGAATTATCCTCTGAATAAATAGTGTCAGCTATCTGCATAATATTTGACTAGCAAATGTTAGACTTTATGAATTTAAAACTGCATCACTGCAAGTAAATGGAAGATCAGAATTAAATCCACATTTAATTTTTGATTAATAGGTTTGAATGATGCATCAGTTCTAGGCAATATTCTCAGAAAAAAATATGGTTCTGATGATAACCTAGTAATTCTACTTCCTCACTTCCCACTTACTTGGATTAAGTTCAACAAACACTTTTTAGGGACCTCAATATATTAAAGCACTTCAGTACCTACTGAATATGAGACAGCACACAAGTCCTATGCAAGTCCATGGAATTTGAACAGAAAACAAAACGGGACAAAACCACTGTATCACAGATGAGCACAGAGCTGAAGTCACTGCAGAGGATGGTGGAAAAAACCTGTATGTCTTTGAGGGACTCCTAGGTCTGGCAAAAATCCTGAGCCAAATAATGCACAAGTAGAGAAAGGCTGAATATTGTGGTCTTTGAAAGTTTGATTGTGAAGTCCAGACATAACGGACACCTATAAATGTGCAAAATAGGTGTTTGGTTATATTGCAGAATCAGATGAGTTTTAGATGATGAATTGCACTCTTCACTTGTGTATGCGTATGAGAGCAAGGCAGGGACCACAGTGCACCAGAGGAATAACTTATGGGTCCTTCTTCCTCATCTGATGGGCTGGATCCTGCTTACAGCTTCACTGACACCAGGACACTTATTTTGCAGTAAGTCCTGATGGTTTTCCTTTGGGGCTCCCCAGTGTCACTAGGATGCTCCACTTGCAGCCCTCTGCAGACCTTGCACTGAGAAGGGGCAGTCAGCTACCTCCAGGGCACATTTCCCTCTTCCCTCTGCCACAGCTATTGGTGAGGGATGGGATGGGGTTCATGAGGGTGTTTCTATCCTCCCTGCCGGCTGTCAGGTCAGTTGCACACCTACACGTGCTGTGCTGCATGGTGTGGTGGCAACAACAAGGCTGTGCCAGAAGGGAAAGGCACCATCAAAGCTGTAGGGCCATGGAAAGAAAACCTACAAACTTTCTGCTCAGTAACTAACTGTTTTCTCTGGGCACAGCTTGTGGCAAGTCCTCTTTGGTTTGCAAACAAATCTGATGGGTTTTTTTGCGTCTTTTGTTCTCACCTTTTATTTAGTGCCTGGCTTTTAAATATTCACAGAGCAAACCAAAATAGTGCTTTTCTAGGTAAATAAGCAAAGTAACATGGAACATATTAGCATGTACTGATTTTTCATTATACTGAAAATTAACTCTTTGGTCTTTGTGTTTCATTGTCAGCTGTAAGGAATAATTAACATCCGACAAAGAATGAATGCCATTATAAGGAGCAGTACAGCTGAGATTTCTTGTCTCATTTGCAATTATGCCTGAAGGTAACAGGATCACACAGCAGGCTGAGATCCTGCATAATCAGTTAAGAGACTTTAATGTAGTAGGAAAAGAAAAAGGTTATGGTGAAGACATAGGCAAAGATGCCAGTCATGCAGCTGCTTCTGCTTCTGTATATTACAGTATGTGTAGCACTCCCATTCAAATCTGTGCATCTATTCATGATTAAAGTTGATCACATGTGCACACACATGTACAGTGCTGTACCACCCTTATTACACCTGAGGAGAGCACAGAGAAAAAGTACCTCATAGCTTTGTTCCTCCTGCTTGTGCAAATGTATCTCAAATTCTGGCTTGCATTTTCAGGCACTGCTTTTCTCTTCCTCCTCCCCCCACCCCCACCCCTTAACTTCAATTTAATAAAGGATGAGGATTAATATTAATGGGTATGATCTTTCCTATTCTCAAAGTAACTAAGTCCACTGCATGGAATCAGATTTTCTCAAGATGAAAACAGATGAGGAAGAAGCCCCTGTGAAATAGTTAAGATGTGTATTAAGACAACATTGAGATTTGAAAAAAATTTAGCCAGAATTGTGTCATATGAATTAGTCTTTCAACCAGGTTGGTTATAAAATTAATCTTAACTTAATTAATTTAATTAAGGGCAACTCGACTGTTCAGAGCCAGACCACGCTTAGAAGATAACTTAGAGACTGGAAGACCTGAAGAGTCACGGATGTGCTGGGAGGATAAGTTCAGATGAAGATCTACCCTTTTCCCCCCCAATCCCTCTATAAAGAGTATTCAATCCCAATAAATTGTATAAAAAAATTATAAAAACAAATTCTATACTGCATAGACTTAGAGCAACATTTTTGAACGGGAGGTGCTGACTCTGTCTATGCTGTTTCTGGCAGTGATGCTCATAGTTCATAGAGCCTCATGGTTTGAAGAGCTGCATGCAGGGGCCAGGCCCAATGCTCCCCCTCCTCTTGCTCCCTCTTTATTTCAGTTTCTGTGTGCTCCAGACTGGGGAGAGAAGGGCAAGCCAACACCATGGGAAGGGCCAGGGACTCTGAATCAAAGTGGGAGCTGGAGTCGCCTTCAATATGACATTACCAGCATTGCTTACCTGGTCCTCAAAACTGTGCCAGGAGTCTTATTGATGAGAGCTCAATTACTGCTGTGCAGTCAGGGAAGTGTATTTGAAACCTTGTCTTTTTCCAGTGCTGAAGTGCAAGCACAAGGATCTGTGTAAGATCCACCGGGATCAGGGGCTGGTCCCATCAACATTTTTACTGTAGAGCTAAAGGGGGGGGGACCCTTATTGGAGGGGGGGATAATGAATGGAAAAAGGGAAATTCATCAAAGTGCCCCTCCCCAGCACAGCCCAAGGTATACATTCCCTGGTTTAAAGTCATGTTACACTGACCAGGAAGAACCAGTCCAGACTGTCTTGAGACAGTAACTGAATGCTAATGAGCCTTTGCCTGTTCTTCAATCAAAACACTGCTTTGCTGCATTTCAGGAGATGATCAGGGCTGCAAAAGTGTCAGTACATTCAGTTGATTCACTCTGACATTGGAATTCAACAAAAGGGATCACCAGTATATGCAGAGGGCTCAAAATAAGGAAAAAAAGTAGCTATGACAGTCCTCAGTAATTTACTAACAAATTGCGTACCAATGGAGATTTTTCACAAGACAGTGCAAGGCGATTTCACAATCACTCATGAGAGATATCAGGTAAAAACTAAGAGGTGTTCATTTGAGCCCTGGTAATACTGAGCTGTTGCCTGAAAGGAGCATGGCACCCATCGGGAAGCACATTACTAGTCATATTGGAACACTATTGGCACATTTCACTCTCCTTCAACTTAAACAAGTCCTTACTTCTGTGAAGAGGTTGCTTGAATTCAAGGTGTTGACTCATATGACTATTTACTGGGCTGTTGGCATCAAGGATTTCTCAAGCAGCCCTTGCATTTGGTATGATGAGGATGGTAGACCAGTACTGTACATCTTGTCGTGGACTTCCAGCAGTCCATTATCTGGCTTCGGGAACATATTAGTTCATTCAGGCAGTCTAAATGCATTGCAGACATTAATCTGAATAGAATGTAACCCATTGGAGAAGAAATTAACCACAAATGCATTTTTTGCAGGCCATAGGAATGCTTGTGGTAGAGGCTAGGGAAAAGATTGCTAAATGTTTAAAAATATCCAAACCGTTTTAGTTGAAGAGCAGTCTTTTATACCACGAAGGGATTAACTGGGACATGTTTACTGAGCCATTCCTGTTACCCACTCTGTGTTTACAGATGTAAACTGTGCATGCCATTCAGTCAGCTCAGCAGTTGCACTGGGACCGGACAAATTTTCCTTCACCACATCACACCTAGCTCCTGAGCTGCTCTGGTTTGGAAGTCTGGTTTTAGACTCCCAGAAATATTTGGGGAATGTGACCGTTACAGTTAAACGTGTTCTTAGTGAAAAGCCATTTGTGAATAGATGGTCTCATTCCCACAGCTAAACAACACTTTCTATTACAGCTCAGAAACTGGAAAGAAATGGAAAGGTGGAACAGCCAATGCAAGTGGTGAGTGACATGTGCTATATATGTATATTATATAAATATTGAGTCAGATTCTTCTGGAAGCCCCTTTGACTCCTATCTGGAAATTAAGTTTCTTTGTGAACAAGAAAACCTTCTTACTTATTCCAGTCACCGGTCAGTGATGTTTTTTTTAATAAAATACTTGCAAATCACTTAGTAAAGGGAAAAATGGCTTTAAAACAAAGAAGTGCTTCTGACTTTCAAGTAATGTTGCCTGTTCCCATGTGAAGAAAACTCCATTTCTGTACAACCCTCTAAGCCAAGGTAGTTAAACAAACCAGGAACATAAACAAAACACCCACAAACAAGCACTGCCCTCCCCATCCCAACTTATTTCTCTTAAATGGAAGAAAATTATATCAGCATACATAAGATGAACAGCTAGATTAGGTTGATGAACTTAATTAGCATCCTTGAAATGCTAGTTCTAAAATGTTAAAGAGTAAGAAAATTAGAAAAAAAGACTAATCACATGGCTGAACATACAGGTCTGGAGCTACAACTGTTATAAACTGACAGCTACAAATCAGGTACTTATCTGGTTTGCAGGTGCCTGTCTGTGGGAGCTTACTGAGGCTTTAACCATCAGGAAAACCCCCCGATTTCAGTGATATGCATGCTCAGCTTTAGTTTGCCAAGGAGAGCGGATGAGGCCTTGATGGAGATGCTCCCACTGCCTTGACTTAAGGCTTTGCCCTGACTTGCACCACACCATCAACAGACCTATACTGAGATGCTTGAATGCCTTACGCCACTGCAAGTGACTGCCTTGGGAACCGCAGAGCAGCTGCAGCCATGGGTTTGCCAAGGTTGTAGGCTTGGGCACTATGCTAGAAGAAATTGCAGCTCTTCAACAGTGCAGCAGAGGACCTTTCATCCTCTTGACATGGTATTTTCCAGCATGACTTTTGCAAAATATCACACTGTACTTGCTGAAATGGGGGTTGTTTATTTTCCTTTGCACCTTCTGAAGGAAGGAGCAGAGGTGTCAGCTTGATAAAAAAAGATGAATTTTGGAGAAACACCAAGGAGAGTGCGCTGCAAGTTCAATATGGTTCATATACATTAACTGCCTTTCTATATAATATTGTTCATCTGGTCCCAGGCAGCCTTCCTAACCCAAAGCCCCTGTCCTCCTCTTTATGCTTTCCCAAATTATTTCCTCATTCTAGTCTAATCTCAATTTTCCTTTCTCTTTGGTAGTTTTTATTCTCTCCATACTCAAAGCAGGGGACTTTATCCCCCACATAGGCTGGGTCTCAATGGCAGCATTTGTGAAACAGCTCTCATCTTCAATTCATAGACCAGTGCATTTTTCAGCCTTGGGAGTATAGACCTGGTGCTGCTCATTTGTTTCCTGTATCAGTGACACAAGAACAGGCATCCTGAAATACTGTAAGAGAAAAAGGTACTGTGCAGGTGTGTATGTATCCAATCTATGTATACACTTGGGAAAGATGGGGTAGATTTACATGGGGCACACCCCTGTGATGAAAGCTACTCAATGCCAAATTGAGCGTAAAGTAGAAAGTAGCACATCATATTTCAGTTTTGGGATTTTTAAAGTTCAGGAAATATTTTATAGACCTGGATGTAGAGAACTTACTATAGACAATGCCACTAGTCCTGCTTCTCACTTCCATTTAGAAAAAGTTGTACTGGGTGTGTTTAATGACCAGTCAGCCTCACCACTGTGCCCCGTAAGATCATAAAACAGATACTCCTGAAAGATATGTTGAAACATATGGAAGACAGGGAGGTGATTAGAGACAGCCAACATGGCTTCACCAATAGCAAATCATGCCTGACTAATCTAGTGGCCTTCTATGATGGAGTAACCACATCAGTGAACAAAGGAAGAGCTACAGATATCATCCACCTGGACTTCTGTAAGGCCTTTGATACAGTCCCCCCCAACATTCTTTCCACTAAAGAAGTAATGGCTTTGGTGGATGGACCGTTAGATGGATAAGGAATTGGCTGGTTGGCCATGTCCAAAGAGTTGCAGTCAATGGCTCAATGTCCAAGTGGAAACCAGTAATGAGTGGTGTCTCTCAAGGGTCTATACCAGGACCCATTCAATATCTTCATCAATGACATAGACAGTGGGATTGAGTGCACCCTCAGCACGTTGGCAGATGGCACTAAGCTGAGTGGTGCAGTTGATATGCTTGAGGGAAGGGATGCCATCCAGAGGGACCTTGACAGGCTGGAGAATTACTCCCAAAATTATACAACATCCACAAATCCTGGAAACAGAAACAAGACATCTACCAGGTATAGTTTCTGTACAACAAATCCTAATTTCTCCAGTCTGTTCTGCAAGAAATGAAAGAAAATAGTGAGTGAAGGGGCAATATACTTAAATAATCACTGCTTTTACCCACATCAAAAAGTTCACTAGAAATGGAATTAACTCTTAGGCTCACTAATGAGTCTCCTGATGCACATTGGAATTATTTGGGCAGTTCTATAAATATTACAGGTATTGCAACAACATAGAAAGCATAATCACCCTTCTGCTTCCTCTTTGCTCTCTCTGTTCCCATACCTATTTACAGCAAAGTGGATGACACCAGCCTGTAGAAAATGCACTTATATATACATATAAAATATACACACTATATCCATATAAGCAAGGCATGGTTTAACTGCTTATTCAAAAGTTCTCCATCGGTGCCTCCTCTAACGAAGCTGTGAACCTGTTATAGTAACATAAGTCACATGTAGTAAAGGAATTTCTCCAAGTCAAAAATAGTAAAGGCAACACCATTCAAGAGAAAAATACGACTGATGTAAAAAGTGAGGAAAGACGATTTAAACAAAATATTTTTCTATACAATTCAGTGTGCATAATTCTAGACCCCAGATATGATTTATGTTTTGCCTTTAAAGTTGTGGTGGGTTGTCCCCAAACATCATCTAAGCCCCACACAGCTGCTGGGTCACTATCTTCCACCAGCAGGACAGGGTAGAGAATAGGAAGACCAAAAGTGAGAAAGCTCGTGGGTTGAGATAAAAACAGTTTCATGAGTGAAGGAAGAGGGGGGGTGGAGGGAACCCCAAAGCCACCAAGTGTTGCAAAGGCAATCAGTCATCACTTCCCACAAGTAGACTGATGCCCAGCCAGTCTCCAAGCAATGGCTACCTTCCCTTAAAGCCCCTTCCTAGCAGTGAAGAAACGTAAATCCATCCCAGCCAGGCCCAGGACTAAAGTCCATAGTGTATCAGTCTGTAGTGCCTACATCATATTGTCTGACACTTTCATAAGAACTTGCTATATCACTTTTTAAGGGGTCTTTGACTCTCCTTCAATGGATCGCATATATATTTTATGCCCTACAGTCTGTGTACTTAATTGTATTTAATGTGGTCAAGGCAATACATTTCTCTACAGCTCCTACTGACCTCTTGCAGCACCCAGAAAAACACTGTCTTTCAAGACGTTCATTTAGTCTGCTTTTGATTTTCCAGTCTGATGCAAATGTTTAGTGACCTTTCCTACCACCTTTTGACGGCTGATATCCTTCATCTAGTCATGTGGCCACCAGAAATGTGCCTGCTGACCTATCATCTGATGTGCAACCTCAGATAACCACAATGCATTAGCCTGTAAACCAGTGAGAAAGCAGCATCAGAAACATTATTGTGATGAACGGACTGTGCTCTGACCATTCTCTCCATTTGTTGTGCCCTGCCTGTATTTCACTAGGTTTTTCATGCTTCCCATGCATGCCTATATATGTGGAGACTACTCCTAAATTGATATATAGTGTATCAAAACACAACTGGTATTGTTACTAACATATACTGGTAAAATATACTTTGCTACACCCTTAGTAAGTTAAATTGTGAGACCAAGACAAGTTTCCATGTTCTTATGTTTGGAGGCATTTAAATATATATATTTACAGCTCCCCAAATGCTGATACTGATATGTATCATTGAAAGATAATTTGCAATAAAGGCAGTTATAAAGCCATGCAACAAAAACTTATACAAGTCTGCCTTTTATGTTTTATATTCTTAACCTAAAGCAGTCTTTTGCATCATTTCTCTATTAAGAAAATTACACAAATTTAAAAAAAGAAAATAAAAAGTTTGTATCAGTAAAATTATCTTCTATTTTGTCCTATTTTGTTTTATAAGGCTAAGTCATCACAGGTCACTTAGTGATCACTAAGTGAACAGATCAACCTCCCGTTATTTGAATCTAAGGTACAAAGTAAGTGCCATTGTATTCACCACAGAAGTATCAGAGACTACATATTTCATAATGATGTAGAGTGTTGATATGCATGTTAATCCCTTGAGGTCATTAGCAACAGGTATGGGAGGATGGACATTGATAAATAGTTGCTATTCTGAAAAGAATTACTCGTTATTTTCTCTCATTGTCTTCATTAGAGTTCCTGGGGATCTACGTTATGAAGAATGAGAGGAAAAATCACTTTTCATTTCTTCAGGAACAGGCCCCGTATTTTATGAAAGAGTTGAAATTTATAATTAGAAGTCAGAAAGATTCAAGATGTATATTTTCAGAAATTTATGACTGAAGCGCTAATATTCAGCCATCATTCACCAAAAGTAATCCTCTTTTTGTGTGCACCATTATATTCTAATTTTTATGACCGGTAGAGATATGTCATAAAAAAAAATTGCAATATCAATTCTGTGAGTTTTCTGTTGAAAGATGATATGCTGTTAGTTTTCAGACTGCATGTTTGGCAGACAAGGTACCTGTCGTCAGTGCATACTTGTGGATGGTTTTTATCTCCAAAAGACAATTTTTGGTGAAAGGACACAAGCTGAAATGGGTTTGAAAGAAAAGCATGTATATCTATGAGCTTATTCTGGATCAGTAAGGAGTAAACCACTGAAGCTCCATCTTTTACAGCTACACAAAGCTTTAAATTTTTTTAAAAATCTCAATGTTTAAAATCGGGAGTGAATGGCTTTTCCATGCGCTACTTTAACCCCTAGGCTTCTTCAGAAATTGAAATGATACAGTTAGTTAACTAAACTAAGAAATGTTGAGAAGTGGGCTGGACAGCAAATAAAGTGAAGATAGATGAGGGTGTCAGCAAGCACCGGCCCTGCTTTGGCATCTCTGCTGGAAGCCTCATAGCGGGTCTGCGCTGCAGCCGCTGTTTATCTCTTCGGAAATTAATTTGCCTATGCAGGAGTGGAGAAGAGAGGATAAGGATTGATAAATACCCCAAGAAATTTGACTTAGAGGAAATGAAATTGTCAGTTTACATTTCTGGTGCTCATTCAGAGAGCAGTAAGAAAGAAAAATATTTTTAGACTCACTCAAACCTTTGCTTTTTTATCGGAAAGAACAAAGGGAACATATTGAAGGGATCACAGCACCACAGTTGATTTTGCCAGAAACAAACTTACCTACCACAAAGACCCCGCGAATGAATCCAGGAAAATGCCACATCATATCTCTGCTCTGCATTTGCTGCCAGTGAGGCTGAGATAAGTTGCATCTCCTTCGAGGTATTGCAATATAAGTGCTTCAAAAATGACATCATTTTTCAAAAGTTTTATTGTTAAGTTTGAAGACTAGACAAGGTCATACTGGTTTTACATCATTCTACATGATTTAAGTATATACAAAACCATTTGAATATTACACAGCTTGAAAGGTTGCAAAGGTCATTGTATCCGAGATAATTCTGTACTTACTGACACATCAGAAGCCAGCACTGAATATTATAGTTCATATTTGTTGTATAGCAAAGATACACTCATTTAGTATCCTTAGTCTTCAAAACTGACACTAATTTGTATGCAGCCATTCCAAAAGAGAAAGTCAACCTCAAAACGAGAGCCAGTTAACGTGATAAGCCCTTAACAGAACACAGATAAAACGGAGCCTTGTGCCGGTGCTTTATTTCCCAGGCTATAAACGTAGCACATTACAGAGCTACAGAAAGGTGAAGTCTGCCTACAAATACTTAATTGGTTCAGGGTGAAATTTAATTAGGAGAACATTTTCAGTCTTGTTCAGTGCCATTGTTACAATTAATACAGAAGTCAAGGATCATTTCAGAGTGTTTCTCCATCCCCTCTTAAAGGGACATATCCTGCACTTATTTCTAGTTTTGGGATGCCAGTTGCTTTCTCTGGCAGAGTACAGTCATGTTAATTTATAACTTGTCCCTTATGTCAATGGTGCTCACCAAGACAAGAAAATAAAATTAAAAGGAAAAATTTTAATTCTAGACCACAATCTGATTCTCATCTGTTTTGTTAAATCTGAAGTATTCCACAGAAATCAAGAGTTATTTCAGACTTACACTGCTGACACTGGGAGCAGAATTTGGTACTACGGCTGCACAATGCCATTTAAAGAAAGCTTCTTGGTAGCTAAGGAACAATTGCATTAGAAAAAACCCCAGTATGTTGGCTGAAATTGTAAGGGCATCACATATATGATTCTTTTATAAATTACCAGAGAGTGTTATCACAATGGATATGGAGCTTTCTCTGCAGGTTGTGAAGACTGCTGGCACATGAAAGCTGACACAGGACATAAGGATGAAAATACTCGACTCTAAATTAATACAAAATAAAGTTACTGCGTTAGGTATCATGACAACGTTATTTTTATATGCAGATGAATGGATAACAATTAAATTACTAAACCAAGAAAGATTAATTCAAAACCAAAATTGAAGTTGCAAAAGATTAATTACATGAAAAAAAAACACTTAAGAACACAGAATAAATATTTCAAAAGAACATTAAAACAAGTTGGTAAACCAGGGAACCTAATTTTCAGAAATGGCCTTCCATTTTTTGGGTACAGTCGACTAGTGAAATAGCTACATGCTATTCTTCATATCTGTAATTAAATTCAGGGTCAATTACTCTCCCACAACAGGAAAATGTTTTTGGACCTCTTTAAATATTGTGTGTGCCCTAAAGAGATAAATATTACTTCTGTGGTGGGTTTTTTTTTTTTTTGGTAGAGCCTAAAGTGCAAAACATGGGCAATAGGTAATTTAGAAATACATTTGTTCTCCATTATTGAGAAATATTTTGCTCTTCAGAAGTACCATCATGATTGACTTTCTCTTTAAAATCGCTCACTATGCTTGAAGACCACTCCATATATACATCATTAAGGAATGCTGTTAACACAGTTACAGACAAGACAGTAACAGTCTAGTGGCTTTTGTTATGCGGCACAAAGTAAAAAATAAAGAACAAACTTAGCAGTGTTGCACAGGACCTCAACATTTCTTACACATACTTTTACCTTTACAAGACTCTTCTTTAGAAGTCTTTAAATGTCTAAGCCTTATAAAATAAATACTTGTATAAATACAGTTTAAGGATTAAGTCATTTTATAGAGGCAGGGTGTTCTGTTTGTTAAAATGTGACAGTTTAAGTGACACTATCAGAAAACCGCCACCAATATATCCCCAATTCTTGTATGTAAAATTCCTGGCTGCTATTCTAGAGTCTTTCACAGTTCAATGGATAATATATTTTGTCTGTGGTGGAGAATGTGTGATTAAATGCAGGTTTTTGAAATCCAAACCATTTTGTTTCCAAAGTAAACTTTGCCCTTTGCAGACTGTGGGCCAGCTAGCTGTTTGCCTGGGAAGCAGTGCCCAGATTCATACTTCAGCGTTTCAGTGAGAATGTAATAGTGACAAAAAATAAGTTCAGTGACATTTGCTAAAGCATGCAGCTCTCTCTATATATCTCTGTCTCTCTCCACATCAGCATGTTATGAAATTAAAAGGGTGGCAGTAATCCCAAATGCTGTTATTCCAGGTAACAGATAAACGGTCCCCTCTCTCCTTGTCCCAGGATTTTTTTAGACTTTGGTACTACACTAACATAGTCGTAGAGCACCTTATTCCAAAGAAACTTGGAGTGCTTTACAAAGGTTGGTATCCTTATCTCCGTCATCAGGGGAAACTGAGGCACGGGGGAGAATGTCCCCCCTACTGACCCACTTTTCCTCCTAAAACCTACTTTTTAAGCTGGGGTCCTCGCTGGCTATATCATCTTGTTAAAACAACGTAGTGTGTATGAAGCATTTCTGTAGATGAGGCATGATAAAAATCAGTCTCCTCGTGGCTCACTGGCATGTGTCTGAAAAGACATAGTTGGGAGTGGAGGGTCCCAAGGGCCCAGCTTTGATGAACTCCTGCAACACCTCTTGCCTTCATGCTTGGGAGGAAGGCTGTCACTGCCACCATAAGAAGAGCCTACAGAGAGGGTTTCCTGGCAGTAAGGGACTCATTCCTCCTGTGTGTCTTTTAGCACCTGATTCCTTCCCCACATTTACCTCCTCACAGAAATTAAGGAGGTTTCTGAAAGAAGTAATTGGGCAGGCAGCTCCATCTAGGGTTCTGTGCTCACCCCTGGGCAAGTCATGAAATGGGCTCAGGACTTCTGATGCGCCGTGTGCCTTTACCTACGTGGATACTTAAGATGAGATACCACAAGTACCCTGGCGTCTCATCTCAGCCTCCTTGAAAAAGCACATCTCAAGCAGAAGTAATAAACTTTGGCAAATTCATTAACTTCATAATATACTGATAGCAGATTTTGTTCCATACGCAAACAGGTCACCTCTTTCAAGGAAAATAACATTAGTGGTGATACTAAACAGAAAAGATGGAGGTCATGTCTATAGCATGCAAAAGAGAGAAGGAAAATTGGGTTAGTTAGGAAAACCCTTTAGGTGCATGGACTCTGCTGTTCAGATGAAAGTGATGAAAGGTAGCTTGTAATATCACAGGTACCGTGTTTTACAGTACCACAGAGTATCTTCCAAAATATATGTCATAAATACTGACAGTGTTTGATAGGCACAATTACTATAATGCAGTCATCCCCAAGTAAACTTATTGCTAAAAGCTGCAGTATCACTTTTTGCAAGTAAGATGACAGTATGATTTATGGAGAACTTGTCAGCCCAATGTTTCTAAAGCTGCAAATGAGCGTTGTCATGCTATTTCTCTTCCCTTGTAAAAAGGATGCTGCTGTTTTTCCCTAACACGTTTCAACTAGTGTGAACAACTCAAAAGAAAACTAGAAAGATAATTCCACAGCAGAAGGGACAACACTGACAGATTTCAAGGACAAAATTGGACTGGATCATTTAAAGGGCAGGCTTAGACCTCCTTGCGAAAGACAGTTAGCGGCCTACCATAAAATGAGCACTTGTTCATGAAAAACCCACTCAGCATCCTACAGGCTTTGCACAGTTTCTTCTACGGAGGGACTTTTAGCTACACTGAGAGCTGCGATGCCTAACGGAGATCTGCCTCAGTCCTCCGCTGCACAGCCCAGCAGCTCCGACCGCAGGGTGATCCTGCCGTACCATGACCATGGGAGGATGCGGACGTGCCGGGCGTAGATTGGAGGGTCGATGACGTTCTTACGGTGCGTGTCATTGTCAAAATTTCCCTGGAACACCTGAAGGGCAAGTAATGAGAAAATTTAAGCCTACATGGCTTCAGGAACAGCTGTGGTACATTCATGATATCTCTCGGCACCTCCCTGATCTCCATGCTGAATTTTGATCATCTGGGCACCCAACTGATGCTGCAAAGAGCACCTGCCTTTGCTAAGATCTGGAGATTTCATTGCATGCCAGGGACCTCAGACCTGGGTATAAGCGTGGCATGCTCAGCCCCGGTGCAGATTTAGCCTTCAATTCAAAGCTTAATCTGCTGTTCTGCCAACACCCAGGGCCCCACTCTAAAAGTTATATAAAAATCATTAACATTTAAATAATTAAAATGTCTTTTTACTGGCATTTGTATCATGTCAATTTAATCCCAGGAGATCCTGTTATTGTTTCCAACAAAATAACATTAATAATTAAAGTTAAGAATTTTTCATGTATCACTTATGAATACAGCTTGGATGCAACTATATAAACCCCTGTAAAGTTAGTGATTATCAAGGATACTATCTTCTTCTGTCAAACAAAAGTCCCCATCCCTGGAAACGTTCAAGGTCAGGCTGGACTGGGCTCTGAGCAACCTGATCTAGTTGAAGATGTCCCTGCCCACAGCAGGGGGGTTGGACTAGATGACCTTTGGAGGTCCCTTCCAACCCAAACTATTCTATGATTCTATGAATTAAGGGCATCAGTTTGTGATCAAATTAAAAAATCCCAGCATGGTACAGTGCATGTTACAATGTTAATTCCATTGGTATGGGTTAACCAATACATAAGTGAGTTCCCAAACTTCTGTCTGTGTTAAAACAATGATGTTTTTTTTCCCTGGCAGCCACTATTTAAATTCAAAGGCCACGGCACCACTTTTTGGCAAAATGATCAGATTATTTTCTTGGGATATTTTCAGTTTATATGGGAAATGTTCATTCTCTTCAAATGTCAGCCAATTCTCTTCTCATTTGTAAAAACCATATTTGATGGCTTTTTGACTTGAAATGAATAAGTTTCGTTTGCATCATGCAGAGAAGGACCTCCTGATGAAGGGCTTATATGACTGAATTAGTGCAGAATGACTAGTTTCCTACAAGCTCTTAGGAAAAATGTCAGAGGTTGAATTCAGAAGAGGCTGATCTACTATTTTAGCCCTTAAGCAGTTTCTTTCGTGACATGTTTACAGAGCACTTTATGAAAATCTTCACTTTTTTGTCTCTACGCTGCACATTTTCTTTGAATTTCAAAAACTTGTCTCAAGTGCTATCAATTTGGCATCTCGAACAAAACATGTATCCTCCTCAAGTGATGCTCTTTCACAAGTGATAAATTTCCATTCTCGTCTGGCACCTCACTAACACAGAGATGGAAGCATTAAAGCACCTAGGAGTTAAGATAGATGAATAAAATTGCAGACAGACTGACCACAGAAACAACAGTGCTGTGAGTCTAAGGAAAAAGTGTATTTACCACAGGAAAAATTGTTTGTTGCCCAAGTACAGTGTTGGTTACATAAATGAGCTGGAGCTTGGTCTAACAGGATTGCGTCTGAATTTGAGTTTCATTTGTGGCAATATAGCATACAATAAAAGGCAGTAAGCTTATTACTAAAGTTACAGAGTGGCACCCCCCAATGTACAATATGCAGCTAGGAAAACTTAAAAGTAATTGTTTTTTCATTTGATTTCTCGCGCATCCTTGCAATGTATCTGTTGATATTTTTTATCAAGCCAGATGATAAGCAATGCAAAACTGAAGACAATTCTTGCCGCAGAGCTACTGGAAAATTCTTTTATGCTCTATTTTATTTTCCCTACGGAAGATGTATTTCAGAGATAACATTTAAATGAAGGCTTAGAACAAAAAACATTGTTGTTTACCAGAAGAATCCATCTACAGCCCCAGTATTCATATCCGCATATAGCTATGCAAAATAAATAAAAGTATGTGATACAAACCAAGCAACAAAGACAGCTGAAGAAGGTAGGACTATGTCATTTACTTAGAGCAGGAAAACAAGAATTAAATTTTATTTCTAACTCATACATGATTTCATTAGCACTTGAAGTCAAACTCCTCTGTTTCAGAGGTTAATTTATGCAAATCTGAAATCCACCTTCCCTCAAAATTCAAGATCTGCTTTCAAGAAATTAACTAAATGTGCTAGATCAGAAAAAGGATTTTAGGGAAATAAATTTATCAGAAGTGAGGGAAACTTTGTCAGCATCCACAAATGTGACCTGCATGAAATATAATATTCTAAGAGCATATTTACTGGATTTTTTTGCTGTGGACCCATGGTAAATTTATTAGGAAAAAATATACTCTTTGTCACTCTTAATTTTACTTCAGCCTAAGTTCACTAATGGAGTCAAGAAACTTGGAAAAAGCAGGGAGGACAAAGGGCAAAAACTGTACATCTGACATCGGTAGAAAAAAGCTATTTCTGTAGCCAAATGTAATTTTTCTTTAATTACCTGTTGCTTTATGCCCAAACAGTCAATACTAAATGAACCACCTAAGCAATTAAAAGCTCTTGAAGAGCTGGTTCACTCCTCACATTTCTTTCTGAGAAGTTTGTTTCAGTACACAACACCTCTGAAGACTGTAACAATTTATTAGCACTCAAGAAGCTGATGTTGGAGTTATAATACATAGCTCTAAGTAATTTTTTAGATGAAAAAAAATGCCCAATGACAATAATACCCAAGCTGATTAGTGGTCAAGGAATAAAGAGCAGAGTGTAAGTTATTAATGTGTCAGTGCATAAAGCCAGCGCGTATCTTCATTTTGAGTTCTGGGTGGTTGCAGATCTGGTCGTGCCTTGTCTCAAACAGCAACTATTGAACGTCCTTTTGCAAATTATTAAATGGACTAAGTCTTTTCAGCCTGAAAGGAGATATGATAGATGTCTATAAAATCATAAGTGGCATGGAGAAAACAGTGGGCAGTATTGCACTATCCCCTTACCAGAGCCACGAGGGGACAAGGAATGATAGCAGGTTTGTCCTCAGCCACCTAAAGGTCACAGTCCCCCAAACGACACACAACTAAACTGTGGCACCATTTCCACAACCTTTAACTACTGTTAAAGATCAGATAAACTGTTAGGGGCAAAATCAACAGGGACTATTAAAAATACAGACAGAAGAAAGCTGGAGGCTGGAAAGGTACACTAGGAAGAATAACAGCCCTATGTTTTTTATTTCTTTATAAAGCATCTGTAGCATCTGCTACAGGGTGCTCCCTCCCTTGGACAGAGCTTCAGCCTCACCCAGCCCAGTGGCTCCCACTTTACAAAGTGCCTGTGTTGGTAAAAGTGGATAAAAGTGGATAAAAAAAAGTGGATAAAAAAGTTGGTAAACGTTGGTAAAAATGCTCCTGAATTTTAACAATTCTGTTGTAGAATGTTAAACATTTTACAGTGGATATATCTATTTATGTCAGTCTGCATATTTAAAAGGTGTAACTTGCTAAAACATTTACTCAGCAGCTTCAGCAAGTTTACACATACACACCCCACACACATATGTGTAGCTCCTCTGTAGCTCAGTAGCTACAGAGTGTAGCTCCTCTTACAGCTGCTATTAAAATAAAAAAGTAGAAAATGCATGCTGTTGTACTTTCAAGCATGATAACTTATTTTATGGTCAGTTCATGCAAAAGAGAAAGAAAACCTGGAAAATATGTACTGTTATTCTCTGCAAAAAAAGATTTCTGAAATACAAACAAGTCTTGTTTATAATTGTGTCCAACAAGCAATATAGATGTCTCGCCTTCAAACATTCATTAAGATTTTTCAATAGAACTAGGATGAAAACTCTCTCCACAGAGAATCTTTCTGGGTCTCATGTCTTGCAGAAACGTAAATTGTGTGAAAAGTCTGTATCGGCCATAGCATTTTTGGTTCCTGCTATCTATGATAATGGCTGACAGTTGAGACTTTAATGTTTAAGCCTCAGACTTGTCACTTGTCAGTGAAGACATTATGCTGTCTGCTGTACCTTAACCATATTTTTTATTCTGAGCAGACTATTTTAAACATGTTATTTCATGGAGCAGTTAATCCTACTCATATTATAGGCAGATTATTTTAAAAGAATAGCTAGACCTAGCTTCTGTTTGGAGTTTGCTTCAATGCAGAACATGGTGTTTGGACAAATAAAGGGGGTGCTGATCGTTTAAAATCTAAAAAAAAAGCTGCATGAAAAGTAATTTTTCACAACCATATTCCTTTATTTTTGAAACATTTCATTTCTTTCTTACTATTCACTGAAGAAGACTTGCTTAAGCAAGAGAGGGATTAGCGGATTTGAAGAGGCCATTTACTTGAAGTTTTTTGTTCTTGGTGGAGTAACTCTTTTTGCCATTAAGAGTTACAAGTGAACAACACCAGGTAAAAGATGGTGAAAAATGTCTTGACTTCTCACCAGAAATAGAGCTGCTGTTTATAGGCGTACTCCATCCCGTGGAAGATGCTTTCCACTATAAAAGACCGGGCAGGGTTTTTTTTAATATACATATGTAAACGCATATGTATGTGTGTGTGTGTGTGTGTACACATGTGGTTTTACAGTGATTAAGAGGAGAAAAAAGACATTCTTTCTTTTCAGTTGCTGTACATAAAATCTCTGTGGTGGGTGTAAATTTTCCACTCCTGATCTTAGCCATCCTCTTCTTCTTCACCGAGCACTTTTCTCAGGACTGGCTGAAGAGTCAGGAGTTGGTTGGCATGCAAGGGATTGCTATGCAAAAGGGTCCAGTGCCAGGAGAAGGACTGTTTTTTCCCTCTCCATGAGACATGAATAAAAATATGTATTACATGACCTTTATTATTTCTTCAAGTTCAGAATAGGTATCAGGCAGATAAAACTTTTAAACTTGCAAAATATACTATCACATTCTTGTTATTTTTTTCCATTTGATCTATCTACTGATGCTACTAAAATGGGAATTTACTCCACTGTACATAGTTTATAAGTGCTTTATGATAGAAGATTCAAAGCCAAGCAAAGAGAGAAATATTCTGAAGACCAATCTCCCTCCAGAAATGTTTGTAGAAACTGTTAACATGAGCATGTTGTCTTCCTTCAGCTCTTAGTGTGGTATGAGGGAGAGAGATATGTGTGCTGGAGGCACAACCTAGAATGGGTATAGCTAGATCTTCATCCGATACAAATCATGTTAACTCAGCTGAAAATAATAGAAGGCACTCATAATTTAAACCAGTGCAGAAAAAAAAAAATATTACTGTTAGATTAGAATTATTATTTGAAATAATAGTATTTAACAATAATAATAACAATAATAACAATAACAATAATAATAATACAAATTTTCTTTAACTGTGCCAGGTATGCAAATTATATGTAGGAATTGAATCTATCAGTGTAAACTAGGTGTTATAATAATTAAACATCGTACGAAAAACCATTAGCAAATCTAGCAGAAAGATTTTTAACCTGACATGATCTAACTTTTCATTTATAAGTAGGTTCCTGTCTTCTGTTGCTATGGCAATTAACTGGACATGCAAAGCATATAACTTATAACTAGTTCATCATTTTGATGCACAAATCCAGTGGCCATTTGCATACTGGACATTGTCTACCTCCAGTTAATTGCCCTGCTGATGGCTAATAATGACTGACAGTGCTGCAGACTGCTAGACTCCTTTAGGCTACTTTCAAATGTTCTCATCTTATTTTAAAAAACAGCCTCTAAAATGCCATTTGACATTGCAGCTGGCCTTGAGTTATCTACAGCAGGCTGTGCAATTTATAAATCACATGTGGAATGTGATTAAAAAAAAAAAAAAAGGTCAAATTTGGTTTGGATGTCCTTAGCTTTGGAGGCATAGTGAGCTACTGACCTCTAGTTGAGAAAAACAAGATAGCTATTAGCTCTGGCCCTTTTTCTAAAATATATTTTCTTCCTACTTGCCAGCCTGCAATGTAATTTATTTTGCTTCTTGAAGACAACAGGAAAAGCTTTCATATTTTCCAGGCAACTCATTCAAACTATTTAAAAAGAATGAGAAAGTCTTCATTTTTTAAAGACTTTTTTTTTTTTTCCTCCTAGTACCTTTTCATCTGCACTCATAGAAGTTCAGCACGGATGTGAACTCAAATGACTGGCTGTTAAAATAGCAGAAGCCAAACAGGAGCTGCAGGAGCCACTGTTCTTGGAACAGCTTTTCCATTTGAAATGGTGCGGAGAAGAAAACTGAACACCATATTTCCTTCTGTTTGAAACAGCTAATTTGTGGCAAATTGATCAGAGATACAGATTGCACATAGTGCACTTGTGAATACAAGATACCAATATTTTTTCCTTTGTAAAATAACTTCACAAATGACGAAGAGGCAGAAGTGAATAGCTTCAGGAATTCACTGATACATTAGGACTCATTCTGTAAACTGCTGAACAGTGAGGTGTTCAGCACCAGACAGGATTAAGCTCTCAGCTTTTAATTCAATGTGTTTTAAAGTCACAATATTCATCTGCAAATTGTTATTACCAGCCTACCAATATCTCCATAATTTCTGTGTCTGAGACATTCTTTTTATCTTTGCTTTTCCAGAATGTAAAATGACATGTTTTGTTAGGATTTTAAAAGTAGTTATTTTTCTTTTATCCTGCCTTCCTTTCCCTGAAAGTTTTTGGAACCATCTTTCTCCTAAATTATTGCATGATTGTACGAGGATCACAGGATGAGTACAGGATGAGTAAATCACCTGCAGAGGAAATAAGAGTTCTATATATTCTATCCTTCATGGAAGAAATCAAGAAGTTCAGTTAATAAATAGAATGAATGAGGGTAAATTATGAATAATTTATGCTTGCTACTGTTGACAGTTGCCACTATCTATCTTTTAGCTCCCTTCTGTATCTCCAGGGGACAGAAGAAACATTTCATGAAAGTTTCACTTTGCTGTGAAAATACGGTTTCTTCTACAGTGTTCTTGCATTTTGGGCCACATATTGTATCTTAACTTAAGCTAAGGAAATTGTTGTGGATCCTGTGCAAAGATGTTACTATCAGACAGGACCAATGATGCTATTTCTCTTCTGCTTCCCATGGATGAGGCACAGCATTGCTTTTTCTTTGGCTGCTTTTATTTTTCATTTATATTTTTGTTCCACTGCACACAGGCCATAGTGTGGCCAGTATTTCTCGTGCTATACACATCCAGTGGGCAAATCCCATCAGAGCACACTGCATCGACACACACCTAGCTGGAGCGGTGATGAAGGGTTTGGTGTCAAACTGGAAGGTTTTACTGGGTGGCGCTCCACGCCTTTGGCCGAATACAATTTATGTATCCTCAGTGACGAAACGGATGATGGAAATAGATTTGCTTGTTGAAAGTGCAGATGTGGCCAAGCTTTTCCCAGTTTGAAAAGCGGGATCAAAATTCAGAGTGGTCTTGACAAATTGGAGAAATGTGCAGAAGATCAATGGTGCAAGTTAATAATGATGAGTAGCAAGCCAAACCTTAGGAAGTCATAACCAATGTCACGGGTACAATACGGAGAATGATGGAGCAGAGAGTAGTTCTGTGCTAAAGATTGCAACACTACCACAAGCTTGGGAAACCACACTTCAAGGAGAGCTGGTCCAAGCAGAATGATCTGAGGTTGAGAAAAAAAACCCTTTGAGGAAAGACTGAAGGAACGAAGATTATTTTTTCCCCAAGAAGAAATTGAGAAGAAATAAGTTAACATGATTCAACCAAAACAAAATGTATGAAAAGAGGAAGATAAAATCAGGTCTTTGTGTCCTCTGAGGACAGGGCGGATGTACTGCAGGGAGGGGGATAAACAACATTTCCACCGTTAAGGATATTTAAACACTGGAATAGGCTGCTTATATAGTAGAATTTTAATTACTGTCTGTTTCTACAAACATATTGAATAATAATCTGATGGAGAATGGTGCAGGATATGAGCATTGTATGAGGTGAAGGACAGGTGAACAAATTAAGCCTTAGGTCTAACAATGAACTGTTTGCACCTACTCCTAGGGTGGCAGGAAGGCACTTGGGGGTTGTTGAATCCCATTTTCTGCCGAGAAGACCTCAGAGGGGGTGGGAGGAGAGGAGCATAGTCTCTTCATAGGTCAAGAGGTCTATGTTTAGGCGCTGTCTCAAGATCCTTTCCGGTCCTACCTCCTATAAAGTTTTGCCAAGTTCATTGACTGACAGCTAGCATTTCTGGAATATCAGACTCTGCCATCAGACTTTTGACTTTTCCATACTTCTGTTGTATGGAAAAATTAAAAATAGTAAAGATATTTTGGATTAATGTTTGTGTATCAAAGACTGAGTTCTAAACTTGTATCAAGTGATCTTGTTTATTTTGTACAAATTTAAATTCAGAAGTTATAATTTCGAATTTCCAGTTAAGTGTATTTGATCTCACTCTGCTTTTAATTGTTCTTGATTTGTTAAAGAATCATAGTAAGATGCATCTATTTTATTCTTAGGGACGTTAATTAATACGGGATGTGAGATGTTCTAATAAGAGAATGATTAAGAGCTTTCCATTGTTCCTAACGGACTATGCATATAACAATTAACAATCCAGCCAATGATGAAAGCAAAAAGAATTTAATTGCCTTGCCAAATGTTATAAACACGTGTAGACTGGAACAGTGCTGTTAAGTGAGAGTGCATTTTCTTTTAGATTTGCTTGTGACTGTTACTGTGTTTCCCACCAGCGACTTGAACGCATGTTCATTCCCTTTTTCAGTAAAATGAATGCAACTGTTCGCTAATAGAAGGTTGACGTGGAGAAGACATTTCTTTTCCAGTAGATCTTTTGCTTCTGTTTTTAAATGCCAGGGGTTTAAAGTGTACAACGTACTGAAGTGACTATCTGTCATTTATATTGAATGCATTTATGGTATATCTACGAAAGGTGAGTTGTTTGTTTCCAGTTTTTAACTGACAACCAATTACACTAGACACATCCATAATCACTGGTGTCAGGACCTTCTCCGTTGGATGGCTAAAACAACTGATTTTGTTTTCCCTATCTAAAATCCTTTAGAATTTGATGGGGAAAAATCTCAGTGCAGGATAAAACCACAGTGAACTGCCATTTGGCTTTTAAGAATGGGACTTTACGGTGTGATCTTTGGATAATAATCTTACAAATATAACGTCTATGCAGACACACACATACAGTTGTGTACATAATTTAATAAGTAATTTAGGACACCTGCCTCTAATAAATGGGTGTACATTTGATCAATCATTTGCAATCAGTGAAATTTAAGAGATGCAGTTGTCTAACTCCTCAGTAGATCTACCTGTACTCATACAACGCATATCAATGTATATCAAAAGCTTTCTCATTACTTCAAAAAAATGAATTTAATTGACCTATATGAAGGATATAATTTTTTTACTGAAGAATTTTTTTTTATTCTAAGAAAAATAAGTACAAGTGGGAATATTTATCACCCTGAATACAGATGTTAAAACCACCAAATTTGAGACATGCATTATCAGATATATCAGCCATCTGGTATTTTTATTAATGTAATTTTTGTTTCAATCAGACATAATCCCACTAAGATATTTAATAAATAATTCACATTTTGTCAGCTTGCTTAATGTTTCCCTTAAGCAATGCATATGCTGTAATCTCTTTCTTAATAGATGATATTATAAATTCAGGTATTTGCAGTATAAAAGTGTTATATAGTTTAAAGGAAAGGTATAATGAATAATATCCTAAATAACAAGAGAAAAGGTAAATGCTTCCAGGTAAATCAATCAACAAACCTATACTTTCTCTATGCCTCTCATTAAACATTTGCAAAGGAAGTAATGAAACTTTTTATGTTTTTTATTCATTTAATAGTGTAATAAAAAATAATCTTTCCACTGGGTATTTGAAACCCCAGTGATTAATTTCCAGAAAAAAAAAATCAATCCAAAATGGCTAGGTAATGAGGTACGCTAAAGTTGTACTTTACAGAAAATTACAGAAAATAGTGCATACTTATCAAAATATGCACTGAGACACTGTTTTTGAATATACAAATAAACCACTATTTATATACCTTCTCCTCTAAAGGAAGAAATAATTCCAATAAATGGTGAACTGTAAAGTTTTATGTCTCATATTTAATAGCATTAAATCAGGTGCATTGCACTGATAGGTGTGATACTACTGCACTGTGAATGTCATTGTATTATATGACTCCTTTTTATTCACCTTGAATTTTATCTGTGGGATCCTATGCATATGGAACCCCATAAAGCTGGCAGCATGCAATAATCTACAGGCTTCCAGCACTGTAGTTACTACAGACGTACTCCTCTGTAAATGCGACCGAAATACCAATTTTCTCTTTGCTTTACCTTATCCTTCTTTTGTTTTTCATCTTGGTATATGATCCAGTGCTCCCCATCATTACTGTAAGCAAGCTTGTAAGACCCCACAAATTGGACGTGACCAAAATCTTTAGCTCCTTGGGTAATTATGCCAGTGATTTTTGTAGGGACAAGCAGGTCAACCTAAACAAAACAAAACAGAAATAAAACAAAACACAGGAGAACGTAATCAGAACAGTTTCTGTTTGCAGTCTGACTTTACACCACACCAAAGCAAAATGGTGCAGCATATCACACATAGTTCGCAGGCAGTTCTTGGAGAGAGGACCCAGTCCAAGAGGCGGCTTCGCACTTCTTTGCAACCGTGCCCACCGCATGCTGACGGCATAGACAGCAACTTTCCTTCTCCAAGCTCCAAGTCAATTTACTTTTGTTTTCTGTTCGTTACTTATTGTTTATACCAACTAATGGCACAACAGGACTCACCTCGTACCACTTTCCATTGTGCTAGGTCCCATACACAGTCCCAACAAAACAGCAGTCTCCACTGCAAATAATTTGTAGCCAAAAAAATGTTCCCATGTGCTCCTAATAATCAGAATACAATACGCCAGAGATTGATTCCCCAAGTGCCTTTCCATTTCCTTTGCAGTAACAGAGTCTGTGCTTTACTAAGTCTTTTAAAACATTTGCTATCACACTTCTTTTC
>NW_008825533.1:1883824-1912176 GCF_000699105.1 Pygoscelis adeliae
TTAAGCCTTTATTTCTTTTTCTACCTCTAAAGCTCTGACTTTTTCATTCCTTGATTTTTCTGAGTTCTTTATTTTATAATCATAGCACAAGACTTTTGAAAATGCAAGGCAGGAATCTTAAAGCCTAATAAAATCTGAGCTTTCAAGTGGCTTTCACATGGGTCAGCACATCTGTGATCAGTGCTTTTGAACCAGAACCCAACACTGAATATAACAGATTCGGGCCAGATGCCTTGGATTAAAATGATCAAGGAACAGAATACAGTAACAGAAGTAATTTGACCTAATAATGTATTTTTAGACGAAGAATGGAGGAGTTGAATTCCCTATCAAAATTGACATTTCCTTGAAATGTGAAGGTAAAACTGAGGCTTCATTCTGTGTCCTCCAGCAATGCAGCAAGTCAGTAAAAAAAAGAAAAAAGGTACATTTATTTCAAACAATAAATGGCTGTGAAGCAGTCGGCATTTTTAATATTGTCTGTTAAATCAGGCAAGAGAGACTAACAGTAAAAATATTACAGTAAAATGAGAGGAGTGCTGGACTCCATGAGAAGATGATTAATATGTTTTTACAGCAAAAAATTAAAAAGAGAAGGTGAAGGAATAAAGAATCTCTGGCTGATCAAATGCTGAAGATCCAGTCTTGCGATTTTGGCAAGCTGAGGCCCCCTCCGCAAAGTAGATTTTTACTGGAATGTGGGGCAAGACAGAAGAACAGATGTGATACCAAGCATAAGAAATTAATCATGAGAAGAGAAGGAAAAATAAACACGCATAAGAAGTCAGCTAGGCCAAGCCGATGCCTTTGAAAGATGGGACACTACAGTTCGGACTCTATAAAGAAGAAAACACAGAAAAGTGTAAGAATATATTTATAAGAAAAGAAGAAGAAAAATGACTCTTTAGAGCAATCAGACAAGGAAGACTGGAGACCCCTGCCCCAACATTTGAAGACAGGTACCAAATAATGAGTAGGAAATCTTTTTAAGAAAAGGAATAACTTAAAAGCTTCAACACTGAGATACTATGACAGTAAGTGGACAATGTCATTGTCCGCAGATGGCCCAAGAGTTTTGGTTCTACCAGAATGAACTAATTTATTGCCATCTGATAGTAGCAATGTTACTCAGAGGAGCACCCCAGAATGAGGGACGTATCCTTGGGAGGAAAAAATCTTTTTGTTTTCTCTTTGGTCAATGGGGAGAGGGAGGGACTCAATCAATGGTCACTCAGAGCAGGAGTCCGCTTTGGATGCTCTCATGGACTGCTTGAAGGGACTTCTTCTGTAAGGAAGAAGGGGGGCTTGCTTCCATAGCCTAAGTGGGCCTCTGGGAAATGAACACTGCTAATTAGTATAAGTCTTTCATGAATTAATAAACACTAGGTCTCCAGACCTTTCTTCCAAATATTTTGGAGTCTAAATGAATAGCCTGTTTTTCAAAAAGGCTGATCTGGTAAGGAATCACTAATTGGTTCACACTTCCAGGCGGCATTTGAACTAAACATTTCAGAGTCAACTTTAGATTCTTTATAAATAATTTTAACATCAGCATTTTCCAAGTGTAACCTCTTTTTAGCAGAGAATGCTTCTTATACTAAAAGTTAATGTCTCTCCTGTTAACTTGAAAAAATGCCTCCATAAAAAGGTTGTTTATTTTTAAAATATTGAAAGTAATCTAAAAGGATTTCACAAATATTTAACATGGCCATGACACTCAGAGTATTTCTTATTGAAATTCAGAACAGGGAGAAAAAATTCTCATTAAGATTCAGGGGATTTCAAAGGTAAAATCACAATAAATTTTTATTATCGCACAGATCCAATGTTAATAAAAATGTCCCAGTAACAATTGTTTTGTGCTTATAGGACATATACAGTGGCCTTGTACTCTTGTTCAGAAAAATGATGTGGGAAGCTGAAAGGTAATTTGGCATATGTTCAGCCTTTTTCTGAAAGACTTACATAGCACTATGTAGAATATGTGTGTGTGTTTATGTGTGTGTATTCTATTTAAAAAAATGAAAAAAAAAAAGAAGCAATGAATAAACAGACTGTTCTAGATCTTGAAAATACTGACAATACATATTGCTGGAGATGGAGGAAAAGAATAAAAGGATATAGCACCAGCACCTCCTTCTCATACTTTAGTATCTTATTTACTTAGTTATTCATAAGCTGATGAGAAGCCTTCAGGCCATAAAGATTGCTATTAACCTAGCATTAAAGAAATATAGCTTTTACTCTGTTGCTTTATTACCTTCTGCAAAGGGTTAACATCCTTGCTTTTCATTCTTCCTAATGAAAGTATTTTAGAGCAGAAAGGTGAGAAGAATTTACCCTAATTTCTAGGCAAAACATCTGCATTAAAATAGCTTAAACACAAGTCATAACTTCCCATCAGGATGCAGAACACATTTATTCAGTTAGTGCAGATTGCAAGTAACAGGCAATCAAACAAATTACTAGGGAGAGAAGTTGAATTAACACACAACCACTATGTACTCTTCAAAGCTGAATGTGATTAACAGGATCAGAATGTGATTTTGGCTTTTTCAAGGCAGCAGAATTTAGAACGAGGTACAGGCAATTAGTCTGCGACTGATAGGATCATTAGCTGGTTACAAGAAGAACCATGGTTTACAGTTTAATGTACATTTCTACAAGCAGCTGATCAAAAAGCCGTTTAACATCTTGTGTCTGAAAGAACTCTCTTGGGCTATAGCTACTCCCTTTGTACATATCTGTTTCCCACCTTGCTTCAGATGTTAAAGACAATTCAGTGTGATTTGGGGGACATGGCGTGACTAGTATTTGTACTGTAAATGATCTTCTTGATCAGAAGAAAACAGTCACATGCATGCTCTGTCCCTGCTCCGAGTAGTCCGAAGCTAATAAACCTCAACTCTCAGCTTCTGACTATGCAGATGTGCCCAATCTTCATATAGCCACCTTTGCACCTGAACTCCTTGAGAACCACAACTTATAGATGCAGAGACCTTTTACCTGGCAACATTCACTTCTCCCAAGAGCAGGAACATAAGGATGAGACACTTCTAGACATTTGGGACAGCTGCCCATAAACCAGTTTGGATCTGCAAGCAGTACAACTGCATTTGCGTGCACTGTGCTTGAGCACTGCTATACCGACCCTGGACTCAAGATAGTCCTCATGGTGATGCACTGCCTACCACAACCTACTGGCTTGGGTCTCCGTTATATCAGGAAGCTCAGTACAAGTGGAGTAGATGTGCCATGAAATATCAACCATAACTTTCTGAACATCCCCTCCCCACTCCCAACACACCTTTTCCCTCTTCTACATACTTGGTGGAAATAAATTAAGTTCCAGGCATTTGCTGGGACTATTAAGCAGGCAGGACAGCACATGAATAATAAGCCATGTGTGGACAGGACTCAGGACTCTCATGCTTTCATGAGATCACATGTGGAAGCTGAGTGACCACACAGCTCAAGTAGTCTCTCCTGGAGCAGAAATACACACTGCGACTCTGGCTTACAAGAAGACAAGCTTCGAGAAAATACAAATTGCAGAAGTCTCCAGCATCTCAGACATTAACAGGGGAGATGGATCTAGATGGCCATACATGGCAACCAGCTCTGGGTGGCCTCGCTTGATCAGGGGTAGTTGGACTACATGACCCCCAAAGGTCCCTTACAACCTCAACCATTCTGTGATTCTCTGATACCTAGCAGAACCCAGCCACACCGCCCAAAGCGTTGGAGACTGGGAAATGAAAAAGCACAGGTAGGCTGCGTTTATACTGACAAGCAGCACAGTGCAATGGGTGCAGATCTGTAAAACAAAGCAGCTGATATGGAGAACAGGATGTCTACACAGTGTGTGCTGCAGGGTTTTTACTTCCAGCTAGTCTGGACCAACTTTTGAAGCACGTCTTTTGGCTTAATTTCATCTGAAGGGAATCCATTTCATGCTCTGTGAGGATACTCCATCATGTGAACCAAAGCATGAAAACTGAAGACAGTCTTTAAGAATAGCATACTCCTTATCTACCCTGCAATGTTAAGGAGAAGAAAGAACCCTCAGAATCCAGGGGGCACCGGGTCCTATTTCACAATGAAGCTAATGGTAAGATGGCTCACTTGACCTTCAGCTGTGCATCTCTTCATCTCAGGACGTACAATCTCAGCTTCAATTCAAAGATGCAAAGAGAGATGGGGTGGAAGATTTCAGGAGTGCTGAGTGTTAAGGTTAGTTCAATAATGCCTTCTAATAATGATTTTAAATGTTCATTTTAGTCCCCTCCTTATACAGATATTATGTTTCTGCTCCCAGTATAACTAATCCTATGCCCAGCTTTTTTGTAATTTGAGAGATATAATTTTTCTGCCAGTTTTTTTTTATTTACCTTTGTAGTATTTGTAGACTGTTTTTTTATCACTTGTTGCCACATAATGCTGATGAATTTCTGGGTAGTCCTACTCTACCTGGCAAATAAGAGAGTCCCTTGGACTAAAAGCACCAGGGATCAAAAAGAAAGAAACCTGGATCCAACACATGTGAGATTAAGAGGGAAGCACAGCCGAGGTGGGGGCAGTGCTTACACTTAAAACATTGAAAACAGAAGGCCTGCATGGTCTCCAGCTACTACTTCACCAAGGTGCAGATCTGCCTGTCACATATGCTGGTCTTGTAAGGAGGTCTCAGATATTTTGGGGTGCTTAAGGTAATGTTAGAGACTCATGGTGGGGCACCTGAATCCCACCAAGACAGTCTAATGCACTTAAGCTGTCCTGAGCAGGTTATTTACTCTTCATTTAAGTCCTCGTGACTCCCATGATTTTTCCAGGGTAAACTGGCACACACAGATAGTTGCTATCTGTATCCAAGCCTAAGAAAAGGAGGGACAGGCTTGCAGTGTCTACAGCATAAAGGCAGAACTGCAGCTCTCCTTATTGCATCAGATATAGGCACTTAGCATTCTCCTCCATGCCCAAACACTGGAGATAAAAGGAAAATTGGTGACAGTACAGTAGACTGGCCACAGATGTGCAACACTTATATGTTTCTAACAACATTTCAGCAGCATTTCTTGTTTGTAAACTATGAAGCTTAGCATTTCAGGCTGTTTTCCAAAGGCTCATACTAAAAAAAAACCACCCCAAACTATAATCCATCATGCCTAATTGCATCTAAAAACTTTGAAGGAAAAAAACAACCAAGCAACTATACACTCTTGGTAGAGAAATCTAATTTCCATCACAGCATCCTAAGTAGCAGAGTGTTTTTAGTATAGTCACTGAAATATACACTATTAGGGTAAATACTTATGAATAAAACCTGAAAAAATTACAGTAAGAGAATAAGTTATGAGACAAAAGGAAATGCTTTAGAAGAAGCCATAATAATTTGATAGGAAGAAGCATTTCAGTTCAATATTCCACTATAAAGGATTTTCATTCTTTCTAAATAAAATAAAACAAAATAAAATAAAATGTATTTACATTTAATTGGGTCTGTATTAGTTAGCATATGTTTAAAATTAACCTTCTGCTCATGAACCCAGGTAGAGATGTTTGGTTTTCAGATGAAATAAGATTGGAGTGCCATTCTTCTTTAAAAATTTGGGGTTTGTTTTGCTTGCTTCTTTTTCAATTTAGACCTTCAACACTATTTTAACATTGTGTCACTATATTTCTAATGTCTGTAGTCCTCTAGGCTAAGATAATAAATACAACTCTTATTTTCTCAGTTACTCTTATTTGCCTCTTCTTAAAGAGCACATTCCCTCTGAATCACTTTATGACTGCAGCAACTGTATATAAGAAACAAGTTAGAAAGAATACCATGTACTTTCAGCTGTCCCCAGTACAATTTAAAAGTGAGAAACTGGGGTGTGAGGCCTGTCACTTGAAATCTCCATGGACTGTCAAAAATAGATCTCAAGCCATTACTCTGAAATTTTTGAAGTGAAACACACACACAAGCTCACGGGTCACTTCATTTCCATGAGCAACTTCTTAAGAAGCAGCTACTTAAATAGTACAGACTGTGTGAATCTTTCATTAATGTATTTATGTACTTAGTAATAACGGTTATATAGGTATTATGGGAAAAAGAGAATAAAACACCTTAATTACTATAGAATTTTTTCAGCATTTTAGTAAAAATTCAGATACATCAGATTTATATGTTAAACTGCATAGCCATTTTAAAAGCAGCATCTATTTCTTACACAGAAACTTTTTCTAACCACACTTTACTAAACCATGACTAATATAATTTTATTGCTATGTCAAACGTAAAATGTACAAAAAAAAAAAAAAGCAGCAAATTTTTGCCTTAGGATCTGGATTTTCAAAAGCACCAAAGGGAGTTGCTACCCATTTCCTATGGGAACTCAAGGCAGCTGAAGTTCTGCAGTCATAGTATCAGCACGCTGGTAAATCACGCCTGCAGCACACACAAGATAATACTGTTTTCATACTGATCCTGCAAACTGGAATGACTGCTGTGAGTATTGGTAACTCCCACAACTTACCAGCGCGTATTCATGTCCTCACAGGAAATGGCAGTACCTGGTATGTCCAGGTTTGAACGTAGTCTGAAGTAAAAGAAAATTTAGTATTTCAAAATGATAACATCAGTGATGATTAAATCTATAACCTTTTCTCCTAAAATTGAATATTTCACATCTGTGTGCGGGAGTATTTTTACCATAAATGTGATTTCATAGAGATGACATAGTTGATTGCATTGGTCACCAACAGTCAAGAAACCATTAATAAAACAGCAATAGTCTCTCTATCTACTATGGAATAGTCAAAGCTTATCAGTCCTTGATGGTGCTAAGAGATTTAAAAATAGTCCATTAAATTACCAGTGATTAAGCAGGCTTAGACATCTGGTGGAGTTAGAAGAAGCTTTTGAGCTGCATTGGTATGCTTCAAGAGTTGATAAAATTTATGTTAGATCAATCAGTTGGAGTTCTTGTGGGAAAGCCAACGACAAAACAATACTTAGCCATTAAAAAAAAAAAGAGAGAAAAAAATATGAATATGATCATGAGTAGTTCATGATACAACACACTGACAGTGTATTATGCTACCTTTCTGTCAAGGTCTTCAGCTGAACACTACTGCAAGCAGTGACTGTACAGTACAATTCGCTGATCCTGGCACCTAGTTATGGCTAGAAATAGATATGGAAATTGGAAAAAAAAAAAATTTACATTTGGTTCTTTACATAATGGTAATTGCCTTTAAAAGCAAAAATTGCATAAAACAGGATGATGATAAGAAGTAGCTTTCAGGATTGTAATTTCTGGAGGATATAATTTAAAGCAGTTATTGCTGTACTAACAATAATGATGCTGATAACTTCTGATCAAAAGCTTTTGACTATGACTAAAGGTGAAAACAAAACACAGAAAAGAACAATTATCAAAGTAAAAAAAAATTATGAAAAATATCAACCATTTCCGTTTCTGCTTGTCTTTCCTCTAATCTATGAATAAGAAACAGATCATCCTGAGATGCTAGATGGGCATGTTCCACTCTCTTTAGGTTGCAAGAAAGGAGTTTTGTTACCTCTCCTTATTTTACTAAAATATATCCCAAGTTGATGAGCAATTTATCAGTAAGATTTCCTGCATGCCAGTGCTGTGGGCTCTGTCCCAGTGCGATTCCCTAGTTTTCTGTTAAAGACCACTGTAGGGAATCTCAGGTGCTGGAGTGGGTAACACAGCTGCAAAACACTGGCAAACACAGATAGGATAAAACTTGGAATGTAAGCAGGGGAAATGCGGTCTCTTTAACTGTAGATTTCAGAATGACACTTGATAAATAGAAATGTGAAGAGCAAGGGAGCTAACATTTTATACCAGCACTTTGAAACAGCGTCAACTTTTGAACTGCAGTCAGGAGAAATCTAAGTATATCAGATTTCATTTGTCTTAGGTTTTCAGCACATTATGGGTTTCAAACTGAAATCAAAGGCTGCTGATGCAATGCCTGGGAAAGCAAAATCCTTCCCTACAAATGAATTACTGCAACTTCTGCTTGGTTTCCCGTAGGGAAGGTGATGCGACACTTTTTATTGGAGGACTGATAAATATCTTTGTAAAAATGTTGGGATCATAAATGGACTCACCTACGCATGAGCAGCTCATTTTATTTTTAAAATGAAAAATAATGGTGGTAATATGGAAGTTCATTATTCACCTGGTCGGTTTTTCTCAGGTGATTAATAATGTTGCAAATATTTTCTGCAGTACATAAAAATGTCCCAATAACCTATGAGTGTCTGGGCTATAGATCAACAAGTAAACTTATGATAAGCTTGCACATAAGATACTGCAAAATGATTAATAATTAATATAACTACTGAACTGTTGAAATACTAACAAAAACCTGCCTGTAAGCAAAGTTAAATCTGCCTAGAAGATAAGTGAGGTTTAGGCTGAAAGTTCCTCCTTGTATTTAAAAGCTCTGAGTGCATGACTCTTATTTTCAAAGGAAATGCAGCCAAGACAGCATCATTCAGCCATTCTTTTTAAGAATGACTTTGCCCATCTGTCAGCCAGGTTTATTATGCATAACCTGTTTCATACAGCTTTGCTGCTATCGCTGTAAACTAAAAATGTCAAAATTGTGCTACCAGACTTTGAAAACAACAGTAAGCTGTTTTAACTATTTTTTTTGTGTGTTCCCCCCTGAAATGATAGGACAGGCTTTTGTTTCCAGTGATACACTGTTAATGACCAGCAGAAATACACAAAATTGGTGCACTACAATGTAGGAATTGGCTTTGGCTTTTTTAGCTAGAGAAGTGTTTTTCCAGGTTTACAGAAGAAATCAAGTTTCTTTTTCCTTTTAGACTAAATAGCTTGGCACTTGTAAGGCAATAATCTTGTAATGTACTGGCTGGAATACAATTAAAAGGTCTATTAATCTTCATTCTCCAGGACATAAGAAAGATTATCTGTTATTAGTCAAAAGGACACCCTGGAGCCCCTATTATAGACCTTCGTAAATAGACCTCTGGTCAAAATAAGACTAGGCTACTGGCAGGACATATCCAACCCTGGGACTCAGTTCTGCCTTTGATCTGACACAGACGTATTTTCTTGGCTTTCAAAACACCTTGTAATGCTTATTGGCACTCTGCACCTACTGCGGAGCGCATGGAAAGTGCAAGGCATGACTGATTTAAGGGATTAACACTTTGCTAAAATTGTTGACCAAGCCTGGAGTTATACGGGAGAATATTTTCCTGTTCCCCCAAAGTTTAAAAAAATAAACAAATCACTTTGCACTGTCAGAAATGGAAAAAAACCACCCTGAGAGATACAAGATGAAAAAGTATGCTTTTGAAGTAGTTGATCAGTATGCTGGCCATCAGGCCTGCCTGGCCCACATTCAGTTTCTGATCTGGGTAAAGAAAAGAAGGGTAATGAGAATGGACTTCCACATTCCAGAAAAAAGTAACAATTAAATTTCTTTTACTATTTTTACCATATATTCCATTTTAGAGCTTTTGTGATGAAAGTTCCACAAAAACTAATTGACTGGGAAATATCATAGGAATTTTCAACAAGGAACTTGGATTAAATGAAATTCCGAACAGTTCAAACCCAGATTTTAAACTGGAACCCACAGATGCAGTAGCAGTTAATTCAAACTGCACTATGTTAAATTAAATATTAAGAAAAGCTGATCTGGAACCAGAGCTTTAGTTTTTGGAAGTGATTCAAAATTGATTTGTCTCTGAAATTTGCATGGCATTTTTCATAAAATTAGAAGTTTTACCATTTTTATAGTGATATGAATTTCTATTGAAGAAGTGCAAAATTATCTATCAAGATATTTCATTTTCATAAGGACAGGTATAAAAATAAAAATATGATCTCCAAATTATTTTAAAGTTAATAGCAAAAAATAAAATGTTGCAGTTTTCACTTAGAATGTTTTCCATTTCTTTTCTTAATAATGGAAAGACCATATCAATTGCTGACAGATTTTTTTTTTTTTTTTAAATTGACAACTATTCCATCCTTTGTACTATTAAATAATTAATCAAAGGTGTACTAATGCTTTGGAGCATAGGCAACAGGGTAAATCAATGCAGACAAATTATTTCCTAAGCTTATCTGTACTGTTCTCAGCTTGAAAAAGAAAAGGACACAGAAAACTGGAGGTCTGTGGACATGGAGCTTGGTGGTTGAAGTTACATCTGTTTTGAAATTAAGTATCTCTCCTTATGCCACCATTTCCAGTATAAATAACTATACATAAGTTCCAAACATCATGCTTGTTGCTTTCTATGCTTAACATATTAACGATTTAGATGACAACAAATGTTATGTCAGGTTCGCACTGAGCAGATTAGTAAAAACATCTGGGTCATTTTTCAATATATGAAGAGTGCCAAAATTCCCTAGGAGTACTTTGGTTACAACTAATTGCAACTAACATTTTTGAAAAAGAAGATAACAACTTTTTGAACCAAGGATAGTAAAAGAGAAACGTATAGCTATTGCTGGAAAAGCAAACACAGTCCTCTCAAAAACATAACTATTTTCTATAATAAACAGGGCTGGATCCCAAAGAAAGTAATATCTGAAGCAGAATATTTGTGAAATTCTACATTTGCATATACCCACACAACCCCTACTGACATCTGTTACAGCTAACAAAGAGCTGCACATACACCACAGAGGGTGAAGTCTGGTCTGCCATAAAACAGAAGAAAGATAGGAGATGATAAATTATTAATGAAGTCAAAATCTTAACTTAAAAGTTTTGAGCACCAACACACAGAGAAGTCTGTGAAATCGCAGCATTAAGAAATCTGAAAAGAACATATTTTCAGCTCTGGGCGATGTGTTTTCCTTGTAGATCCATCAGATATTTCTTGCTTTTTTTCTTTCTCCCTTATGTTCGCAGTGTTCCCTTCTCAAAGATTAATCTCTTGAATGGCTCCTGCAGCCCTTGCTCTGTCAGGTGCGTATAAGCCTAATTTATTAAAATCCCGTGTTTACTGTCAAAGAATCTGCACATTTGTGAAAGGCTTGGCAAAAACAGAATTTTTCAGTCAACTTCAAGCATGTGGGAGATGTTGTGACACATCCACTTTCATAGTTCGGTGGTTAAAAACTAATTTTAAACGTGTATATCAGGGAAACTTGAACATCTACCAATTGCACCTACCAAGAAAAAGTTTTGATAAAAACATGTCTTAATGTAAATTAACTTCTACTAGAAAATAAAACATTACATTGGCTGGCAGACAGAAATAAAAGATCTTTGGCTTATCACTGCAGCAGACTGTCTGCTAAGTGGAGTTTTCTATGAAGAATTCAAGTAAAAAAATACAGTTATGCAGTTTATAGATTTTCTCCACTGACTATAAGTAGATGTTTCTTACTCATGCATTGTGGTTTCATGGAGTGGACTGTTTCCTAACTATTTGCTCTGTAGGCAGCAGAAAATATACCTCTATTACTATAACGCGAATCAGCAGTAATTTGTGTACTGACTTGCAAGAGATTATTGTGCTTATATTAGATGCCTCAATGAAAGAACATAATTCTCAAATTTCCTATGGTATCCAATAGTGAAAATGTTAATTTTTCTCATAGAAAACTGTATTTTAAAAAACACAGGCATTAACAGAAAGTTTATATTTTAAAATTGATTTGTCTCTGAAATTTGCATGGCATTTTTCATAAAATTAGAAGTTTTACCATTTTTATAGTGATATGAATTTCTATTGAAGAAGTGCAAAATTATCTATCAAGATATTTCATTTTCATAAGGACAGGTATAAAAATAAAAATATGATCTCCAAATTATTTTAAAGTTAATAGCAAAAAATAAAATGTTGCAGTTTTCACTTAGAATGTTTTCCATTTCTTTTCTTAATAATGGAAAGACCATATCAATTGCTGACAGATTTTTTTTTTTTTTTTAAATTGACAACTATTCCATCCTTTGTACTATTAAATAATTAATCAAAGGTGTACTAATGCTTTGGAGCATAGGCAACAGGGTAAATCAATGCAGACAAATTATTTCCTAAGCTTATCTGTACTGTTCTCAGCTTGAAAAAGAAAAGGACACAGAAAACTGGAGGTCTGTGGACATGGAGCTTGGTGGTTGAAGTTACATCTGTTTTGAAATTAAGTATCTCTCCTTATGCCACCATTTCCAGTATAAATAACTATACATAAGTTCCAAACATCATGCTTGTTGCTTTCTATGCTTAACATATTAACGATTTAGATGACAACAAATGTTATGTCAGGTTCGCACTGAGCAGATTAGTAAAAACATCTGGGTCATTTTTCAATATATGAAGAGTGCCAAAATTCCCTAGGAGTACTTTGGTTACAACTAATTGCAACTAACATTTTTGAAAAAGAAGATAACAACTTTTTGAACCAAGGATAGTAAAAGAGAAACGTATAGCTATTGCTGGAAAAGCAAACACAGTCCTCTCAAAAACATAACTATTTTCTATAATAAACAGGGCTGGATCCCAAAGGAAGTAATATCTGAAGCAGAATATTTGTGAAATTCTACATTTGCATATACCCACACAACCCCTACTGACATCTGTTACAGCTAACAAAGAGCTGCACATACACCACAGAGGGTGAAGTCTGGTCTGCCATAAAACAGAAGAAAGATAGGAGATGATAAATTATTAATGAAGTCAAAATCTTAACTTAAAAGTTTTGAGCACCAACACACAGAGAAGTCTGTGAAATCGCAGCATTAAGAAATCTGAAAAGAACATATTTTCAGCTCTGGGCGATGTGTTTTCCTTGTAGATCCATCAGATATTTCTTGCTTTTTTTCTTTCTCCCTTATGTTCGCAGTGTTCCCTTCTCAAAGATTAATCTCTTGAATGGCTCCTGCAGCCCTTGCTCTGTCAGGTGCGTATAAGCCTAATTTATTAAAATCCCGTGTTTACTGTCAAAGAATCTGCACATTTGTGAAAGGCTTGGCAAAAACAGAATTTTTCAGTCAACTTCAAGCATGTGGGAGATGTTGTGACACATCCACTTTCATAGTTCGGTGGTTAAAAACTAATTTTAAACGTGTATATCAGGGAAACTTGAACATCTACCAATTGCACCTACCAAGAAAAAGTTTTGATAAAAACATGTCTTAATGTAAATTAACTTCTACTAGAAAATAAAACATTACATTGGCTGGCAGACAGAAATAAAAGATCTTTGGCTTATCACTGCAGCAGACTGTCTGCTAAGTGGAGTTTTCTATGAAGAATTCAAGTAAAAAAATACAGTTATGCAGTTTATAGATTTTCTCCACTGACTATAAGTAGATGTTTCTTACTCATGCATTGTGGTTTCATGGAGTGGACTGTTTCCTAACTATTTGCTCTGTAGGCAGCAGAAAATATACCTCTATTACTATAACGCGAATCAGCAGTAATTTGTGTACTGACTTGCAAGAGATTATTGTGCTTATATTAGATGCCTCAATGAAAGAACATAATTCTCAAATTTCCTATGGTATCCAATAGTGAAAATGTTAATTTTTCTCATAGAAAACTGTATTTTAAAAAACACAGGCATTAACAGAAAGTTTATATTTTTAAGAGCAACAACATCTTAAGTATTTTTCCTCACTGACTGATTCCCAGCAAGGCTTCGCAGAAAGGTGTTGCCAAGGTGAGGTTAAAAAGACACTCCTCAGGTTATACCCACAGTGGATAACTGTCCTGTTTTTCCCAAATGTCATGTTAAACCGACCAGCTTGAAAGGCTTTGTGAAACTCGGTGAGAATATTCTGCTCAGAGCGAGCACTGCATTGCATTTCAGTTGGGATTAAAGAGTGTCTTTGTCTTAGCCCCCAAAAAAACACAAAAAAGGGCCTGATACACCTACTTTATGTGTACTAATGCACCTATCCCCATGAACTTCAATGAAAACCTTGGCTATAGGCACTGCACACAGGTACAGGCATCAGAGATCCCGAGTTCACAAGAAATTACTAGTGCAGTGAAGTTGACCTTCTTGTATCATAGGCCAGAGGTCTCACCCCAAAACTACAGATCATCCCCCAGGACTATTTAGGTTAGGTATTTCAGCCCTTTTAAACTGCAAAGCCACGGATGAGGCAGATGAAGCTTTTCCTACACATACTTTTGATTTTAGAAAGACCTTGCCAAACAGAAGGCAAAGGGGTTCACATAAACACATAGGGGTTACCCTGATTTAAAAGTACTTTGTCACTCTCCATGATAAATGGTCCATACTCTATCCTGAACAAGAGCAACAGAGATGACTGGAAAAAGAAGATAAAGTATCTACTAAAAAAAAAATTGATTTTCTTAATATAAAGTGGGTACTTTGTTCACAGCAGTGCTTTTGCTTGTAGTACTGTGGGTGAAGCAAATAATTCCTAAATTAACAACAACAACAACAACAAAAAAGCCAACATATTAATTCCTAGTATTTCCAGAATTACAAATGCAATCAGCTTGTATGAACTCTGATATTATCTGCTGTATTCAGTAAGTTATTTCTGAGGTTGAGATGATGATCCTATGATGACAGCACATTTTGTAATTTGGTTTGAAAGAGATACTTGGTACATATGTCTGCAATTATGCTGGTGCACAAGAGCATAAAGGTCAGAGGCTAAATCAGAGCAGAGCGTTTGGACTTTTAAAGTTATCTTCTCTGTATTTCTTTACTTCTATTTTTGATTACACATTCAACTGCAAAAGAGAACCTTAAAGAAAAGCAATTTTGTTTTGCTTGTCCAAATAACACACATTTGAAATGGGTAATGGCCATTTTGAAAGCAAACAAAAAACCCTGGAACAATCCCTTCCATTTTCTTGGGACTCCACATAGTTCATGAAAGCCTCATTGACTGAGATGGTACTGAAATTGTCTTCCAGCAGAAGTCTGGCTGCATTTTGATTGCTCAGAAGCCAATCAGAGTCTTTACACCAGCAGGATTTTGAAAGAGCTTTTATTTGAAATGTTGTAAGATGGCACCAGCTCTTGACAGCAGGTGGGAGGAGCAGCCTGTAGAGACTCTCTTGCTGGCTGTAGCACAGCAGAGCATGGCAAAACATCACAGACGCGCGTGGTAGCAAGGAATGTGATTGATTCCTCATGCTACACAAATGAATCATGCAAGGCCTGTTGAAAACTCTAAAAGAAATTCTGTACAAAGTTTTGAAAGACGACCTCATTTTTTAATAAGGCAACTCTTTCAGTGCATTTGCATGCATTTGGCAAGTTCTCTTTTGTATGTTGAAAGCCCTTTGCAGCCAAAAAGCGCTCTTCCATTATAGAAGTACTAATTTTGCATCAGTATGTATACTTACATACACAGATATATACATTCAAAATACACTGCATTTTTGCTTAACAGTTTTCACATTTCCTGATCTGTGAAGTTGCTATTTGGGTTACATGAGCATACTCCCAAACATACTCCTTAATTCAGTTTTCCATCAAAATTCTGAATTATTTGTCCACTGAGACAAACCCTTACCATAGCATTGTGTGTCCCTATGTCAGGGATATACCCATTTATTTATTTATTTATTTATTTATTTATCAGAAATTCAACTGTGATCAGGTGTAAGCACATGTGGAAGAAGCAGCAAATTTAAAAAAGAAAAACATTACTGAAAGCAAGTAGGAAAAGTGAATTTCTTGGAGTAGAGGAACTCAAAGACTGGGAGATATAATGTAGGTGAGCTAAGGAAAAAATAGCAATAGAATTCTGCAGGATTGTATGGCTGTTGTAACTGGGGCAGCTGTAGCTGAGAGTTCACACCCATAGCTTGAGGAAGTTTCATTTTCATTATGGTGCCGACATGGATATTGGATGATATTAAGTCCCTAATATTTTTCACCAAAGCCATGTGAATATTAAAAACACGTATTTACATTATTTTTATTTAGTCTACATTTAATGTTTCCTTCTGTAGGCTCTGGATGCCATAGCTATACACTATCAGAAAACAATGCAGTTGCATTTAGAAGGTTTAAAATAGCTGCTGGTGCTTGGTCTAAACAAAACATGAAATCACATATGAATAAATACTTTGCACAGGCACAAGCCCTTTTCATGTTCCAGTATTTGCCAATACTGGCATAAATAATTGAGCTTAGAGCTTCACTGTGAAAAGCACCTTCTGGAGAACATTTGTGATGACAGCTTCTACCCCTGAGCACCCACGGTGACAGCACATGTAGCGAGCACACAGCTGACACGTTACCTGACAAGTTCAAACTATTCTACGAGTTTACAGCTCAATATTATTAGAAAACAACAATCACCTGCCAGTGCAGCTCCATTTTCTCAATTCGTTTCATTTTTGGCCTGTGGAAGTCCTTCAGAGCAAATCTAAGAGCAACAGGATACACTTAGACCTGTGCTGGCCCATTAGCTACAACCAGGAATGCTTCAGTATTCCCTGGAAGTAGGGGATACTGACAAAATTAAGAACATGATTTTCCTGTTAATGATATCAAATATATCAGCTGGCCACATAAGGAACATCTATTTCCTCTGCAACCTTGCCTCAGCTACATTCTCGCTGATGCATGCAAATTATATGTTATTTGTTACACACATCTGTGCTTCCTCAAATATTTTTGGAGTATTTTAGGAATATCCTTCTTCTGTCATTGCTTTCTGTACCAGTTTACATGCACTTACTCTTATTATCCAACCCACTCTGACCTCTCTGAAAATCAACAAAAGTAATTTAGGCAAAAATAAGACAAAAAAGACTTAGTAAAATTTTACCAGGCACTGAAAATGCATTTAACCTCTTGACAAGTGCATTAGTTACACATAACTCACATCATGTGCGTCTTAAATTTACCACTATGAGAGTAAGAAGTGTACTGCATACCAAACATTGTATGGCATTTGTTCATAGTGTTCATAGTTTCTCAGGCTGCATATCAGAGAAGTTAGGCTTATTTCTATACAGCAGGTGAAAATGTAATGATCCTGGAGAAATACAGAACTAGCCTTTTTGAGGAGAAAGTGCTGAACTAAAATAAATGAGATGGGACTTGCCAGTATTTTTATGTACCACTTAACGTAGAGCTCTGCAATATATATTTTTATCTGCACAAACTCCTGGAAAAGCTAAGCCTTTTCTAAACAGAATATCAAATCAATAAGAAGGGATATGACATACGTTTTTCTCTCCCTAAATGCTGATAATTTTATCTCTACCAAATTCTACCCCAATTGTTCTAAGGGTATCTCTGCATGCACGCAAACAAGATTCATAGCTATGTATACAGTCCAACTCTAGCTCTGTGGTTTTTTCCCCACTGAGGAGTAAAACCAGCAGTTTACTTCTTAAAGGAAAGTATTTAAAAAGTGATATTTGCTATTTTTCACATACTGCTTGAAATGTGTTACTCATAACAAGCTCACTGCCATAAACCCTCCTGCAGAGATCTGATTATTACAACACCCACTTGCACTTAAGAACAGACTAGATACATAACCAGAGATTAAATACATATAACTGCATTTGATGGTTAAGGTAAAAAACTTAGGTACTGTAAAAGAGAAATCAGTTATGATGTAACATGCTCTAATTGATTTCCCTGATATTAAACCGGTTGTCTGAGAATCAAATCTTTTTCCCCAAGTTACCTGTGTTGAACTAGTGAATGCTCAGACTTCTCTAGTTTAATAATTTTGCTCCTCTTTTGATGTATAAATATTTACAGTGTATGCAGCATGGCTGATGTGAAATCTTGGCATCTGGCTGCTTTGTGATTGTATAAATGCAAAAAGAGCCGAAACCTTGCAGCCTGTTTGGCTAGCTGCAGTGATAAACACTGATTAGTGATAAATGACTCCACTGCCATGTATACCTTGAACAATGCACTGCTTCCAAAATACTGTGCCCTACACATTGTACCTGCCCAAAGTAATGCAGCAGTTCTTATTATTAAAATGAAATATCTGCCCCCCGGTTTTGATAAGTTGGTGTCCATGATCTTCATGAATCATCATGGAAGGAGCGAAAGGACTTGGGAAATGCTACGGTAGAAGAACATCGATGCCACAGAGACATCAGATGCCTGTCTGGAAAAGAAATGTCCAGCAGCAAGGTGGTGGCCTCTGCGTAGGGTTGCGATCCACATGCAGAGGCATGTGGAGAGAAGGAGGCAGGTGGCCAACATCTCTTCATGGCTTCCAGCACGGCCCCTCATGCAGGTCTTGACAAACACAATGATTAGGAGCCTGCACTAAATGTTGGCATGTCTGAGATGGATGAAAGGACAGGAGGCAAGAGGACAGGTGGTAAAGACAAGTAAATGCAAACCTTTGTTTATTATAAGGGGATGAAATATCCACAAGAGAATTATAGCAGGATGTTGGCAATATGACTTGGGCTGCTGCTGTTTCAAGGCAGACTCATTATCTTAATATGAATTATTTTTCAAGGGAGGCAGGTTGTATTGGATTTTTCTGTAGTAAGACTGACAACTTTTAACAGGAGTCTGGCACCTGTGTTACTTTTCATTGGTAAAATGTTTAAAAGATTCTACCCTTTTTTATCTTGGAAGTGACATACTTATATTATAAAATCAATATGCACCTCAGGATACCCTTATCTGCCTGCTAAACCCCCAAATTTTAGCATGGTAGACAGAAGTGCAAAGGTGTGGATTACAGTTATTGAGCAAAATCTCTCCACAAATTTGAAAATAAATACAGACGCCATTAATGACAACAGTTTTTCCCACCTCAGATGGGTAATTCTGATTTAATTTCTATTCTGGCAGTGTGACCAGTGCATGACTGCAATGTATCATTCAATCTAACATGACGCATCAGATCAATGAATTTTGAACATCATGTAAGGCTTTTGACGTATTCTGCAAAAACAACAATCACCACTTCACCCCTTGTGATGCAGCTAATCAAGAAGAGCTCATCAGGTCTTGCAACATGTTCCGAATTCCCAGAGGAAGCCAGCAGCAGTCACAGTCACTTGGAGCTTCTCAAAGGAAATTCAGACCCTGTTAACTTAATTCTCTAGCCAGGGAAACAGGCAAGCCACTTTTCTTGCAAAGGGGTTGTGAGCAGAATGAGGAAAGACTTCAGTCTGCAAAGCTGGTGAAGAGTAGGTAACAGAGCTTTTGCTGAGAGCTCTGAGCACCTCACCAGGTCATTCTGCATGAATCTGAATTTCTAGCCAGTAGCCTCTTCAGACTCAGGGGCTCTCAGAAAGGCAGAGCTGCCTAAAATACTCTGGAGACCACTTGGAGGTTGTTTGTGGCGAGACCTGTGAACACACATACTCAAAGCCTAAAGAAAGCTGAGTCACTGCTAGACTTTATTCAGTATGTGGGATGGGCAATGTAATTATTGTTAAGTGTGTATAAAATGCAGTAAAAACAAATGCATTGATAATGTTAGTATGAAAGGTTAAATATTTTTATAAATATCTCTATATTGGTTGAAATCTGTAAAGATGTATATTTGCACAAATATATTCTGATTTGGAAACCTGTACAACAATTAACACAGAATAAATATGATGAAAATATTAAACTGTAAAGTCAAGTATCTAAACAGGTCTTCAAACATTAATTTGCAGCATCCATGCAAGATCCATTGACCTGTTGTACAAATTAAACCCTTCATCCCAGGGAAAAAAAACCCATACACCTAGAAAAAAATACGTCTTCTAGGCAACATTTCATCCTCCTTTAAGTGATGACAAGAACAGACAATACATAAACACCTGCTCGTTCTTTGTTGGGTGGACAAGCTCTTATTTCCATGCCAATTTCCTACTGCCTCTTCTGCTCCCTGTAAGGTTCCCCCATAAGTGCTACAGCAGCTTATATTTTTACGACGGAGTGTCAAGCATTCAATGTTTCCTCATAACATCTTAGCCTAAATCACACATTTTTGTTGCTGCCAGCTTCAGCTAATACAAAGTGCTTTCACCTCGATCAGAGTGAAACACAGCAGAGTGAAAAATCTTTCCGCTTCTGTATGAGCAAGAGATTCCTATGAGTTCTCACAAAAAAATTGAAGCTCTTGTTGCATGAAGTTATTCTTAAGTACATGTTACAGTGCTCACGATCTAAATTCACTCAGCTATGCTTCCTGTGATATTTGTAATCCAACACTACATTCTCCATGTCATCCTTATTTGCATAGTGTGTTCTGACAATGACATTTTACAAGTACTATTAAAGCAGGTGCATTTAATAATGGTGGTTTTGATACTAAGAAAGTCATGCAGACTTGAGTAATCAGATCTTAAATCTCTATTTTTTTTTCCCTGATAACATTTATTGTGGACATAGGTAATTATGTTCTATGCCTTGATTAGTTACTCATCAATGTGCCACAAACACGTTTGGATGTTGCAGTAAATTAATCTTTTTGTACATAGCTTGCTATCAGCATCTTGCCTATTGTCCAATCATTTATTTAACCATATGAAAAATATTGTCATTTATACAAATCAAAGCTACTGTCAGTACTTTTAAAACTTCGTTGAGCGTCAGCAACACTTCAAAATTCTTCTGTGGAAAACCATCTTTTGTCCATTTACACAATAGCTCTTCTATTTCTTTATGAAGTGTAAACTCCTCTGTGCAATTTTACTTAATAACAGAAACACTATTGTGAAGATCGTTTGACACTACCACACATAATTGTAATTTAAGAGTTTAGAAATATTGATAATGAAACAATTAGGTAATAACATAAAATGTGTTGTTCTCCTGGCTACTTGCTTAATTGCTTATGTAGGTAATTCATTCTACGGTGAAGGTATTTCAGCTGTATCATGTGAAATACAGCACAGAGCTTGAGATGAAATATATAAAAATCGAAAGAGGAAGACATACACAGAGGATTTATGAAATATAAGGAAGCCCCTTGGCAGACCTCAGGTACTTATCACCCTGTTCTAATGCAGTCCTCCTTGTCCATCTGACAGTGCCTTGGGGACCTTTTAAGTCCAGTGTTGTGGATGAAACCAGCAGATCTGCTAAAAACAAATTCCAAATACTTTGTATTATCTGTCCATACGATCAGGTTGCCCTGACTGCTAACCCCCAAGATTTTCGCCATTTCCTGAGGGCTAACTGGAAAAGGCATTCATTAATTTCAGCGGACAGCATGCTGGCACAATACCATTCTTAGCATCAAAATTATTGTGTAGGAATATATTTTGGGTTATTACCCTAATAATATTTAAATAAAATTAGTTGGATAATTATATTAAAATTACTTCAACTAAAAATACTGAATGACAAGTTGGTGTAGACTTAATCTCGATGAACCTTTTTTTCTGAAAGGTAGGCTCCTAACCAAAGCTAGCCATGTCAACTCAGCAGAGTGAATGGAGAGTCAATGGAGAGAACAGCCTCCTCCAGAGGGCCATTCGTTCTGTATCTCCCAAATAGGCATCTCAGGAAAGCAGTAATTGCTCTTTGCCTCCCTTTAAGAGACACTAGAGAGATGGACTGCCAGTGACTTGCTTAGATTTGGCTAAATAGATTTAGGAAAAATGCAAACACACATGTACACAGTAAGGAATCATACTGAAATGATCTTTTTACAGGATTATAAAACAGGAAAAGTCCTATTGTAAACTGGAGCAACAGCAGAAATAAACCAGAAAGTTCTATAAAATTAGAGTAGCATCCATAAATTAGTCTTTTGACATTATTCCTGAGTCAATCAGATTATGCAAGCTTAGTGGAGAAAACAATTTTGATCGTTAGAATACAGAAACATGTGCCCCGTATTTGGCCTGAAGCACTGAGCATTTACTTCCAGCTGAAAGAAACAGGAATTTTTGAAAGCAGTTCTCCTAACGATAGAATTACACAGAAATCTGAAAATAAAACAAAAAAGAAAAAAAAAAGAATATTACGTTAATGAAGTATCATTATGCTGTCCTAACCTTCTTGTTCAGTTTATTTTTCCCTTTCCTTGACTATGGTACCTTTGCTTGTATGGTAAATGTCTCTGTAGAAGACTGACAGAAGAGAACACGCTGTACTGATGCAAACCGAGGTCCCAGTGTTTAGCTTCTATAAGTGTCCAAAAGCAGATACAAAGGGCAAAATATATACATATCTGTTGGGCTAATACACATGCAGTCTCCATTAATTTTCAGGTAAGGGAATTTCTTGAGCCTCTTGTGTTTTGTCTAGTTAGTAATTCCTAATGGGTTTCTTCCTGTAAGAACTGGATGAGTTCATGTCCAGTGTCCCCTTGAATTCAAATCAGCTTCTCACAGCCACAAAATCTTTTGTTAGAGTTTCTCTGGTCTATCATGCATTGTGTAAAACCACCTCCTAAAACCTGACTTCCACTGTTGACGTCCTCTAGTTCTTGTTACACATACTTCCCTTACCCGTGCACAACAGGCAGTATCTTATTATCCACTTATGGGCAGTACAGAGAAGGAATGGGGGTGCAGAAAGCATGAAACTCCTAAATCCTCAGTTCATAGAGTCTATAGGTGGCTAGTGGTATGGACTACCACTACTATAGTGAGCTCAATGCTAGCTCTAAATGTGGATATCTTTTGTTTTATTTGTATAAACCTGCAGCCTCCTAATCTCATGTGACCCCACTTAATTCTTATAGTGTGAAAAATACTGCATATTGCATTCCCAATCCAATTTCTCCATACTCTTTTCTGACTTTTTTTGTTATGTTACATACAAAGAACTTAGAAGATTGGTCTCAAAGTCAACAAAAAACCCACAACTCAAAACCAAATTGGTAAAAGTTTGTCAAATACTTTAGGCAACTGAGCTAGAAATCATTTACAGGATGGTATGAACAACAAATCCTGCACTTAACAGGAGTGATTGCTCTAGTAACGTAGAGGTGTATGACTAGGGGTTGCAGTGCATGACACTGTTTACTCCCAGTCATGATCGTATGTACCGTGCCAAAAATATACAGAAATAAATACCAGTATTTACACTGACAATGCTACATTCTGGATCAGACTTCTGATACTTATTTTTGAAACATCACAGCATCTATTCTTAAATCTAACTCAAAAAGTGAAGATCAGCATGCTGCCACCCATATCTGAACATACACTAGCTGGCTTCTTCTACTTCTGTTTCAAGTAGACATTGTTTATCTTGGATATTAACATTTCTGTAAAAAAAAAAAATAAAAATTACATTACTGTAAAAGGTTAGTTAACGGCAGTTCCTGAGCTGTAAAAATTCTCCCAAATAGCTCCTACAGTCTTTTGTGGGCAACACGGTCCTAAAGTTGGTGTGATAAACTAATTAATATAACAAAATAACAGAACTGTTTGCCTTTGTTTTTATCCCTGCTACATGACGATTAAAATAAGTGTAGTTCAGTGAAGAGTTCTGTATTTTATAAACAATGCCTTTTTATAATCATGGCATTGAGTTTCTTTTTACACATTTCCCTTTAATCTGTGAAATAATGGTGTGATACAATACAAAGTGACAGATGATCAAATTGTCTAGAAAGCTCCTCATACAGAGTCTCTATCCCAGTTTTAAGGACCACATTGCCTAAATGGCTGAAGTACAATGCTCAAATGAGATTTACAGTTCTCTGTAAAACTGAGGAACAGATTAAATTTGAATAATTAATTTTCATGTTTTCATTTATTTTCTTGTGCATTAAAGTTTAACGTGCTTATATCTTTTAATGCAAGAAATAAAATCTAATTCCCAGAATTCAGTTCTTGTTTCCGTCAAAATGAAATGGAAAGGCTCATGCAATGTGGGAGAATTGCAATGTAAATTGATTAGCCACAATTTCCACCTTCCGAGTGAGCTTCCATAATAGATGACAGACTTTTTTAAATCACAGAGTTAGATGTTACTCAACATGACAAAATTTATTTCCAATTGCTCCATTTTTTTGCCAGAATGCTATTATTCCATTTGAAGTTTGACTTTTCAGAGGGTCAAAAAATCCAACACTAAAGTCCTTTGCTACCTATCCTCTCTTGCCTCGATGGTGGGTGTCATTATTGTTTCATTAGAACTAAAAACAGATAACATTTTATGACATTTTACTGAGTGGAATGCAATCAGAAAATTAAAATAATATATATATAAAAAAAAAATTATATGAGATTGCACCCTCCCCATATACATCTGCAGAGTTATAAAGTAACTCAGACATGCAGAATTCTCAAAAGACCCTTCCTTCATTGTCTTGTGTTTTATTTATCATGCATATTTTAAATGGAAAATTATCTTAGAATTAAAAAAAAAATTTTTGCTTATATATATATAAAGTCAGATTGCCTTAGCAACACAAAATTACGTACAGTAGGATTGGGAATAAGGAAAATAAAGGGAACCATGTTAAAACTCTCTGATAATAACCCCCAAATAACTCTTAAATTCTCATAAAACAGAGATTTAATTTTTAATATCAAAAGGCCTTCTAGGACTATGAATTATTGCTGTGAAATTTGGAAAACAAGACTTCTAAGCTGCTTTCAAATAAAAACAACCCCTCTGATGTATTTCAGAACACAAAGCAAATCCTACCGTGGTCCTGCAATTTATATTGATGTACATTTGGGGGAAGTGAAAAGAATAAACGGTTTGGTGGCAGATGCTGTCAGAAATGGTCAACCACTAATAACTAAACTGGCAGCTGTTTTAAAGCACCTCTGAGGTTTGTTTTGTGTAAAGCAGTCCTCCCAGTGGAGATAGATCTGCGGGCAGAGAACAGGCAAGCTTGTCTAAGGGGCAAAATGAATGTATCATTCGTTCGTTAGTCACCAAGCACCTCTCTACTGATGGTCAGCTGTCAGGCTCATTTGGATGTGGCTCACATTCTCCTAATGTGCGATCATCACACATTGTTGTGATGTCCACATGCTTGCTTTGAGGTTCACCCCATTCATTGTACATGTATTAGCATGCACCACATATTTATATACAGAAAAAAATCGTGCTATTTCCAGAGATCCTGTTGAAGTGGATGAAGAACCTTCACAGGCTCAATGAGAGACACTGAAAACAATATGGCTTTCTTCTGTGGTGGACTTGTGTGCCGCTCTCAACTATGTGACTGCTGTGCTCTGTGGCCCTTACTGAGTTTGGAGGCATCTATGCTTTGCCAATTCAGTTGGTCACTGAGTTTTATAGTCTCAACATTGCCATGCAATTTAGCTAGTGAGTCAACAAACCACGTTCTAAAAAATCTCTTACTTCTATTCTTTGGCTCCATGAAACAACATCAGCTGAAGCTGTCTGGTACTTCTCCAAAAAGGCAAGCTGTAGCTACTCCTCCAACATGCCATTGAGCTTTCTAAAAGTTCAGGATGCTCAGCATTATGCAGGAAAACACAAAAGTGAATCCACAGTATTTGTATATCTGGTATATAGCGGCAGTGTTTGAGTTCAATGTAACTGAAGTATAAATAAGACAAACTGAGGAACATCCCAAAGTAAAGTTAATAAAAATAAATTCAGGTAAAGGAACATACAGTGAGGGTCTGCTCCAATATTTATAAATACTGTATCATGCCTTTGTAGTCTTTCTGATGTTGCCAAAGAGAGATCATTAACCATCTGCAGTAAGGCCTTTAAAAAACATTCTGACAGTTTTCTTCTTAATACTTCTTAGCTGAAAACAGTATTGGTATGTTATATTTCTCATTACCTCTTAACAAAGATGACCCATTAAGATAGGTCTGAATATTTTTACTTTTGCCATTAGAAATAACAGATCCGTGTTTTTTACAGAGGTGTTTTCCTTTTACTAGCTATATATAGAATTAACTTTTAATTGTGAAAATATTTTTCTGCTTAATTATACAACAAAGAAAGGCTGGGTTGAAATAGGTTTAATATATCTTGCGGTTAATTAAACATGAAGCTTCTAAGGAGATCACTCCAACAACAAAAGCAATTAAGACTTGGTTATGTATAGGACATAATTAGGCAGGAAGTTCTTGTAATCCCAAGGACTAACTTTTAAAGTATTCATTCCTTTAAAATAACCATTATCCGACTTATTTTAGAGAAAAGTATCAAATGTGAACACAAGCACTGTCAACTCAGATATCATCTCAGCTCTGTCCTGATGTCAAAGATGAATTACAGAATAAAAAACATGTCTCCGTTCTGAGAAAATCTGCCTGTATTTCTATCTTTATGCCTGTTGAGTAAGTCTCAGCTCCTGTGAGTAGATGTACACACAGACACAAGCCCCAAATCAGTGAGGAAATTCCAACAAGAGCCTGTTCTGACAGTCTATATTACAAGTCTCAAGGTGCTCTTGAACAAGACCCAGATAATTGAAGAAATGTTTAGTTGCAGTATTTTTGTGTCTACTGTGATTTCCCTTTTAAATTCTCCTTCTCTCTTTCTTACCTTTTCTGTTAAGATTTTTCTCTTATGTCATGTTTTCTGACAGGGAAACTGCTCTTGCGTTACTTGAGGATCAAGCAGGATGAATGTTATTAAGCAGACTGGAAAGAAGGTCTTGCACAAAACATTGCTATATAGACACACGTGAGTTAACATGGAAACCAAAACCAAAAAAGCCAAGCTATTAAGTATTCTGCTGAGACTAACACTAAACTATGATTGGGATGTTACTGGGGAAAAATACATGATGAAACCAATGAATAGGCTAACATTCAGAAACAGCAAGAGAAATGTGCATATCTACTTTATGTGATGCTTTAACATGCTGAGATAGGATTATTTCATTTTTCTGCTTACTGCTCGGTAAATGTCAGCCTGGTTAAGCACCTTTCCCCCTTCTCTGAAGAAGGCTGCAAGGTAGTTTGTTACCTTATAATTTAGATTAATTTGAGGTTCCTTTGCCACCACCACTTCTTTGTGTTTGTGTCTCAATTTCACTATTTACTTAGCAAAAAAGATACGATCTCTGTTCACCATTTGCAAAGCGAGGAACCAATCTGTTTCTATCATCTACTTCATGTAGGGAATAAAATAAGAAAATAAATAGCAGATTTTGAACAAACATGTTGTAAAGTCAACCAGAATCTTGTAATACAGCTTCACTGAATTTTTAAAGTGGTGTAAAGACTAAAATCATATGAATGCAAAACTGAAAGGCCTATTCAGTGAAGAATAACTTTCCAACAACTTTGTATACTTTACTCACAAGATCTTGACAGATACATGAAGAAAATATAAGTGCCTTGCTTAGTCAAGAAGTAACATTTGGGAACAAATGTGCAGGGCTAATAAAAACAGTGCAGTTCAATTAAAAAAGCATCAAGCTATCAGAAAACAGAAATAGACCCAGATCCACTCTATTCTTTTACTTTCATCCTGCACTGGCTTTTGTCTTATCTATTTTTACATCAGGTATTTTTTGTTGCTTAAAGATACTTGACCTTGTCAAGGTCACTTAATTTCTCTCCCTCATCTGTATTTTCTTTCTCATCCTTTTGTCTTGTTGAGACTGAAAGTATTGTTGGGCAACAACTGTGTCCAATTGTGCTTGAGTCTAAAACTAATTCAGATGTAGCTATAAAAACAATGAACAGTTTTATTAGGAAAAAGTGGATGCTATTTTGAAACGCTGCCTTGGAAGAAGAAGGCACAAATAAGAAACACATTTGCATCATTTCCTTCTGTACTCCTATCTAGCCAATTTTATAGCCATTTTGTTATTTTAAGAGAGAGCAAGGAAAATATGGTTTTGTTTCACAGAGACAGAACATTATTTCAAATCAGTGGAAAGGATCGTTAGGTAAAACAGGTAGGAATTTAAATCAATGAAAAACTAACATCTTTCCATTAAAATTGAATGTATGCCATTTTCAGAAGCTGCTGCTACTGGCATGAAGTAAGAGCAAAATTTCCACTGTAAGTACACAGTAGCAAAAAATACTTCAGACTCAAATCTTATGTACATCAAAATTCAGAACAACCATAGAGTTTTTGCTTACACTCCCAGATTTTTTTAAAGCAAGATCAAAAACTGTTATTGTAATAGGAAATGGGTCATTATTCAATTTAACTTTCATCTGCCGGGGAGTGATACACAGAGAAAAACTGCAAGTCAGTAAGGGAACTGACAGTACTCTCTTGCAATGCTTTAGAGCTAGACATGATTCAACTGTTTATGGAAACGTCTCAAGTAATTTTTGCTAGTGATGATGAATTTGTTAAGTTTCAGAGATAGGCTCTGGAATACTGAGTTAACCCCTCATTTTTTACTGAAGACTTAACAGAGAGAGTAAGGAATATAATTCACTGAACAGAGTAGGGCTTTGTGCAATGAAACATTTTTCTCCTATAAAATCTTAAGGATAGCTAATTTACAGTTCAGACACA
>NW_008825533.1:1912233-1943094 GCF_000699105.1 Pygoscelis adeliae
AATAGTCATGCTGTATCTATTTGTTCCCTATTTCCCAGACACCTTGCAACAAAGGGCTTCTGTGCTCTGTCTCTCTTTCTAACAATCTCCTTGTATTTGGCCAGAGTAAAATCAATGATTCTACCAAGGCTCTAGACTTTGCTACCTAAATGATAAAATACAGCCTAAATACAGCATTGAAAAGGCAAAATAAACCAAGATTTTATGCTGCCTTATTTAATTTCAAGGCTTAAATTCAATTACCACTATAAACATTTCCATAAAATGAATTGCAGAAGAAAGCTTTGCAAAGTCAAAAGCAATTTAGGAAGGGCAATGCTGAAATGCACAATTTAGTAACATTATTAATGTGAATAATGCATTTAACTTGAAATGATTTGGGGGAAAAAACTGGGTTAGAGAGGGAGCTCTGGAATGGTCATCAAATATTTGCCGGCAGGTAACTGCAACTAGGAAATCAAGGCATACCTCTTAATACCATTTTTCTAAGCTATGTGTTTGTTAATAGTGTTAGAAAAGCATTGGCAACATACGGAAGGATCAGCATTAAAAAAACCCCCAAAAAACACTAAAGAAAAAAAGCTTGCTGTTCCTCTTGAGCTACACACTGTCTTAAAAGCAAACAGTGATCATCTAGTTGCAAACTTAACTCTACACTTTATGGGCAAGTGAAGAAGTCAGTAAAGTGATCTGTTTGGCATTCTAACCTAGGCAGTGCAAAGTAGGTAAATTCAACAATGTGCAGTTTAGAAGTGGGTATCTCTCTTTACCTGCTTTTGTCTTTGACTAAACCACTCGGAACTATTTGTCCATTACCACCTTATTCTACCACTGGCTGCTTTTCATAAGGAAATTTATCTATAGTAAGTTTCTGGCAAAGGGAAGATCCATATTAATAAATTAATCATGACCCGCCTTGTTATGTTGCTGCATCCTGTGAACTATCAGACTGTGTGAACAGAATATTACTCTGTGAAGCTCCTCATCGAGGTAAACATAAGACCAAGGAGATGCCAAAGCTGAGTGTCCAAGTCCTTCAAGCAGAAAATGACAGCTGCCTTGCCAAGCACCACAAGAAAAGAAAAACATGACTTTGAGTTGAAAAGATAAAATGACCAATATTGGCTGTAAAAATCTTTCAGTATCCCAATAAAAAGCATGGCACAAAGAAAGGTTGATCTCTGCACAAATTGTCTTTTGCCATCTGAAATCTGAGAACTCATTTTTCTACTTGGGAGAAATTATAATTAAAAAACAGTACCAACTTTGCATCTGAAGAATGAGGGAGACCTTTTGCTGCTGTACACGTAAAGGACATTGATTGCTTTCCTGATCTGTTGGTGATGGCTGTGGTTTATTGAAGCTGCAGAGAAGGATACATGCCTTTCGTTTATAATGTGTTATAATTAAGTTTACAATTCCCATAGAATACTGTATCTTTCAAAGACCAGTCACACCACACTGTTCAGCAGTCCAAGCCTTCTAGAAGTCATGTAATTTCCTCATTATGTTAATTACTAGATTGGTCTTAAACTAACATTTTATCCTATTCCAATTTTGTGTCTTTCAAGTCCTTATTTAATTAAGATGTTGTTAAGCATTTTCTTTTTTTTCCAGAGTGTGGTTGTTAAAATAAAATATTTAAGTTGGTGGCCAGACAGAAATGACTTATTTGGCTCCTTTAACCAGTATTAGTATTAATGCTTGCTTTGCTAACAACACAATTCAAAAGATAATTAAATGACCCACACAATTTTCTCCTTATGAATTGTTTTCAGCATTTAGGAAATGCTAAAGTATAGTGATTTCCTATCTAGTAAGCCTCTGCAGAATTCATTACAAAAAAACAGGTAAATACAACAAAAAAGGGGAGAAAGAGGCAGGTGCAATAATAGATGAGAAGCAAATACCACATGAGAGACAGGAAACAACATTCCTTTTCTTTAGTGACAGAACGAACACCAACATTAAAATAAGCTCAGCTAATCAATATGAGATGAAATATCATGTTCTCTTCCCATATTAAAAAAGGGAAGGATTCACCTCATGTAACTTTCATTATTCAGAAAATTATCTTCTAGTTTAAGCTAATTCTCTGTCTCTTTCTGTGGCTAAAAGAGTAAAGGCATATCCCCAGGGTGATTCATAACAGGAAACTTAAGACACTTGCTTAGGGTAGGATGAATTATTCCCTGATAGTGCTGTCCTCTTCCCATTGACTATAGAAGGAGCCTAAGCAACTGATTAGAAGTAGATATTTTAAGATATATATAAATTGCCTATGCAAATTTTATATATAGAATCCATAAATTTAAAAATTACTGTAGTTTAGTCCCTTTGCATGAGGTTATATAGCAAATAAATTGGTGAAATGCAAAAAAATGTCTGGATTGTCTCTCTAGGCTCGTGTTAGCTGTGCTCTGCACGAGGCTGACATAGCATTAGACATGGTTACCGTCTGTCTCCTCTTAATCCTCATTTACCTTAGTATTTAGACAATTTCAGATGGCGTGTTGGTGGTGCAAAGCACAACATGTACCACTGTCAAATTTTGTAAATACTGGAGAAACGTAGCACAACGTCTACTTTCTATAAGAGTACTCTCTAAGAAACACTGAGTAGAAGCTGATTTAGGCTTTAGATAACAACTCTTTCATTCAATCACTTAGAAGCTTAATCACTGTAAATAAATGCTAGACAATGAAGATAAGTAGAACTTACGATGGCATGAGACTTTGTAGATAGAGATGGTTTTGCACATACATAACAAAAAGTGAATAAATATTTGGAATACAATTTTGCCTTTGTTTTCAAACAAGAGACTTTGTGATGTAAAAAACGTATTAAACTAAAGCATAAGTCAATTGCAGCACTGAGACAACTGTTTTCTAACGGTGTTGATGAAAAATCTCAGTAATATTGTCTAATACTGGGGATTAGGTTGGCAGGAAAATACCTAACACAAATGTATTCTACTACTGGCAATCATCACATTTTAAAAATGTGTAGGTATATATATATAACAGTTGCTTTGCCAATCTTCAAACAATCTGCTATCTTTATCAGCAACTGGATTTTCCCTAACAGTGCTTATCTGATTCCATCACATACAATCAGCAAGAGAAACACTAGAATAAGACATTGCTTGTTGCTCCACTCTACTATTCAAGGGAGGGATGATTTTCTTAAATCATCTGAGCTCAACGGTAACTATATAAAAGAACTGTGGGTAAACTGTATCAGGTTTATTACTCATGCACATCAAGCTGCAGAATCTTCCACTAGCTTTGCAGAAAAATACAAGCTCCAACCAGAACCAGATGAAAGTAATTTTTGCAGTGAGTAAACTGTTTTAAAGTTTCAAGTACAACTAGAAACATAAAGCTACTGCAGTGCTGCTGGTGACCTGAAGATAACATTGAGATATAAAAGGAACCTCAGCAGGCTTCCAAGATGGGCATCTTTCTCAACCAGCTGTGCTCTGTAGAGATACAGGCCTTCAAAAAACCCAGCATATCACCGGTTTTAAGATAAAATACTACCAATACCCATGTACAATTAGAAAGTTAGAACTGGGATAACATACAAAACAATTTATGCAAAGGAGATGGTTGGGTGGAGAAGAAAGCTCCAACTATTTGGAGACACCAAATGAACTCAGACGCCTCAGCTCCAAGGAATATTGCAGAGGATGGTAGATCAGAGAAACAGCATCAGAGAAATTACTTGCTGAAGCACCAGGCAAAGGACAAACAGGCGAAGGCATTAAAGTACAAGGTGTTGCTGTCCTTATTAGGCAGTGAGAGAGTGGGAAATCAATACAATAATGGATGTGGCATCTGCTGATCTAGCAGAAACAAGGAAATATTTAAAAACATCAAAACTTAACTAACAGTAAATAGAGAAACAGGAGTTTAAGCCGCTGTCCTGATTTCATAATTTATAACTGCAGAAAATTAGTAGTAGAGTGAGAATGGATTTTGAGAAAAATGTTAATTCTTTTGAAAGATAGTCTTGGCGAGGAAGATGAGATACAGAACGGTGAAAAACTGTTTACAAGAGCAGTCACCAAGCACCTGAAAGATCAGTAGGAATAATTATCAATAATCTTTATAGCCTTGGTGCCTCATCCTGGGCATAAGGCGGGAAGTACTTTAACACGTCCTTTAATGTCAAACAACTGAAGAAATGCAAAGTGGGGTGACTGGCTGGAATGACAGTCCTGGACTGTGTCCGAGAGGAGCAGAAGCACTCTCCAAACGGGCAAAGCAGCCTGGTCACTGTAGTTCAGCAAGAGATCCTGGGAAAAGCCTGTGAACTGGTTCAAGGTAGCAAATGATGCTGACAAGCAAATCAAAGTAATGAGGGAAATGGACTGCCTTGAAGGAAAGTGAATTTTAGGCTTTTCTTTCTTTTCTCAGTAATTAACCTGAAATGCTTTACCTCACTTAGTTTATGCTAATTTTATACACAATTATGGGAAGCAAACCATTACTTTTTTTTTTTTTTAAATTTCACTTCCCCACCTCCCCCCAGTCTTTCATTTTACTGTCATTCAGATAATTTCACAGAGATGTCTCCAAAATGAAGGCAATCCCTAAAGAAAAGCATTCAGGAGCAGAGAGAGTTGCTGGAACTTACTATTTGCATTAGATTTGGTACCAAGCCTGAAGAGCTACGTTGTTCTGTATCACCAAACTGCATAGATTTCAACTGTGATGAGTATGGAGACACTAAAGAGGCAGGTTACCTAAGTTAATGGAAGATCCTGTGCCATTAATTAGGTCAGGTAACTGACATGGCTTCTGCAGCACCATCTTTAAAGGAATGGCAAGAGTGCCCTTGAACAGCACATGGGGGAATTCAGACCCAGATTATGAGTGAGCTGGAAAAGCACAATTTTGGTCATCTAATCTCATTAACTTTTCCCCCACATCACAAAAACACTTTCTTCCATTACTAACGATGGTGTTTGGTGTAAAGGAGTGTTGCGTGGGGAACCTGGAGTTCATAAGTGAGTCGAGTCTAGATCACAACAGATTTTCAACAGTGGCAGCACCAATAAGGTGAGTATTCTTCTTGAACCCGAAAATGCACAGTCTGTTTGCAGAGCCACATAATACTTCATATTCCTGCCCTCTGGGGCTAAATTATGGATGTAGCTATCCAGAACACTTTAAAACAAAGAGCATACTTGTTAATGGATGCATTTTTTAATACACAGAAGTTTCAGCATTTTCCTTTTTGAGAGAAAACAGAGTAAAACAACCCCAGCTCATGATGGAGAAGAATTTATCTCTAAGGTTCATCCAAAAGTGCTGTGAACTGCCCATAAGCAGCAAGTAGCATTTATGCACATGATGCAAACATCACCTCTCAGCAACCATTATCACAGCAGGTGCTCTGAGATATGTGTCAGCACACAAGTTTTTAAACAGAGGAACAGTTGATAGCAATGGCATTTGGGCATGGATTCCCCAAAATAACTGCAAGTCAAAACAGATCTGTTCAAGTCATCCATATACTACATACTACAACAATAATTTTTAAAGGCATTCAGTAGGCTTTTACCCAATTTTATAGGTTTTCTAGTGAAAATTATAAAAGATAAACCAAATAAGGCATGTGGGGAAAATTCAAAAGGCATGGAAAGCTAACACTGTGAAATATCATATTGGTAGGCCAGCTCCTTTAGGAAAATCCAGAAATCTATTTCTTACTTTAAGCCCGTTTAAGGATACCATGTAATTGCTATTGGGATCATTCCTTGTAATATGTATTTGCTGAGGGAAAAGAGCATACAAATAAGTTTGCTTTCACATGCTTTTTCTTATAAATGTGTTTTGACTGAACTCCATGAAAGTAGCATGATGATAAAATTGCAGTCAGTGTGTTTAAAAGGTTACAATACAATACTCTGTGTTTTAAAGAAAAAACAGCAAAGAGAACAATGAATGGATGAACTTAAATGAAAGGCATGTCTTTCTTACAGAATCATTACCTAGACTTGAAGCATGTCAGCCCATCTCTACTTGTGGACTGAATTCAAAACAATCAGCCTATAGTAGAAGCCAACGACCAGTTTAAGTACTGAAAAAACAAGTGGTTTTAATATCACCTGTTTTTTTTTTTTTTTTTTTTTAAACAGGAAATGTTATCATCCTCTTTTGGAAAAATATCCTAAGTATAATGACTTTCAGGAAAGGGTAAATTGGTCATATTTCTGTGAAGTTACTGGGCTCATATCATGGCCATATGACAAATGAAATAAAAGACAAATATTTCTTCACAACTTTCTTTTGACCAGATTAAAAAAAGTATGCCTGATACTTCAAGGACTTGCAGAGACTGTGCAAGTGGTCAGATTCAATTTTCAGGTTCAGGTAGGTTCAAGTATAGCAAGACTTGGAACAGGGTGGAAAATTTTAGAATATAAGAATTAACTCTGCAGCACCTTGCCATCTGTATTTAAGTAAAAATCCACTGTCACCCACAGGAGGAATAACACACCACAGGATATTTCTGTGGAGTCTCTGCACACCCCTGGTTTCTTGGGATCACTGTTGGGGTTAAATATGATACAACTGCCTCTCTTTTATGTGGAGAAACATTTTCATCTGCTTCTCCACTGTAAAACACAACAATAAAATCTTCCTCCTCTCTAGAAGTTATTAACTGCTGTTTCAATAGGCTGCTCTAAAATACTTTCAGCAAATCCCAGGATCTTCAGTTATTCAAAACTTAAATAGACAAGGCAACTGCTCCTTCCTTTCAGTACGTGTGTAAACTTGGAGAAAAGAGAGTAATTATATTGCTAAATTGCTTAGCAACTGTAGGTAAAAAAGCTAATATGTCATAATTTATATGTGAAAAGATTTCAGGGGGTTAGTAGCTATGTGTAGTGCTATTGAGGCTTCCCACTGAGAACTGCACTGCAAACTGGCAGCTGACTCAATACACTGCTATTTTCAACAATTCAAAAAATATAAATATGTCAGCGACTGGTCAAATAGGTTTCCATACTGGTGATTTATTGCAGTCTTTCACATTAGCGTACTACTGATTTGTATAAATCACTCCCAGGCTGAAAACAACCCCTGTGCACAGCTTTATAATGAATTCAAGTGCTGAATCAGTCTTGCTAGCTTCAGAGTGACATCAGAAGGTAATTTTGAGCAGTCTCAATTAGACAGAGATAATTTCTGTGAGCCAGATTTGCTAACGTGCACAAAGCTGAAGTAAGTACACTTTTCCAGGGAACTTTGGAAGGACAGAAGGGGGGAAAAAAATAATCTCTCTCAACAAAAGAGAAGCCAGTGAAACAGATCTGCAACTAGTATTTGTGTCCATTAACAAAGGAAAATTCATGGCTGTTGGGCAACTCATAAGGTTTGGTAGTGGGGGTGAAGGTTTCCCTAAGCAGGGTTTACTGCAACTGAGGTACCAAAGACATGAAGATCTGTGTGGGCTTTCATAGCTTCATCATCCACATGTGGCAGAGTTAGGATGGTTACACTCAGAAGCTGAAGAATATGAGTACAATCCTAAACCAGTCAACCTTCCCCATACCTGAAACACAAAGAAGGTAAACATTTGGGAAAATGCATGTGAAACTTTACCTGCAACCATTGTGACTGGTCATTGTGGCCGGAGGTCCAGGCATTAACTTTGCCTTGCTTGTCCAGTCGGGCTTTCCTGGGCTCCCAAGCAAACATGTCCATGTTGAGTGTTCGGAAAACACTGGAGGCAGTAATTTGGTAGTCCTGTATATGTCCTGATTTCATCCCCAGGGGTTCAGAGCAACCTGGAACAGTAAAATAAGATCTGTAACACTACTGACTTATCTCTGTAAGTGGTTTAGTTTTTCCATTATGGAAAAGAAAAGTAGCAATTCTCAAAGAAAAGGCTTTAATCAAGACTATTGTTGGAGGAACTTGCAAACAAACAAATGAAAAATAGCCAATTCAAGGCACTTTATTTCAACACTACCTTGGAAGAATCAAAAACAAGACAGAGAATTCAATGTATTTTATCCTGGCATAAATTTATGAAGGCAAACAGAAAAGATTACTTTTGTCTCTTCTCATCTTGGTTTTATTTTCCTGTCCAGCAGCTTGCTTTTGTTTCCCCTATTCAGTTTGATTTTATCATGCTTTTATGCCATATCACATCGACCACGTGTTTGCCTACTAAGGAAACATTAATTTTTCTTAAAGCCAGTGCTGAAGTAAAATGTCAACAAGCACTGAGCCTTCTACACTTTTGAATCACTTGATGCCTAGCCAAAAACTTAGAAAGCCCCAACACCCACTGACAGTGGAAGACTACATAAAAACAATTGTGAAGGAGGGAGAATAGTAGGAGATAATAGCTTAGGAGAAATTGAGCGTTAAAAGCTTATTTGTTTAAACCAGGTGAATGCCCCACATCATTGAGTTATTTTGATTGTAGCAAAAGATAGATCTTGGGCTTCTCCTTTCTCTGTTGGGTGTCCATGAAAAAAAAAACAAACCAACCATTAATAAGTGAATCTATGTTCCTCTGCCTTGCTATTTTACACTGGGAACACAGAAGGTACATTTGGACCTGGAAGAGAGAAGCAGCAAGCTGACAGTAGGAGAGACACCCTTCAAAAGCAGCACTGTAATAACAGCACTGGAAGCCAAGATGACCTGCATGGTTTTAAGATTAAAAACATAATGAAAACAGAGGCAGGTCAAGTGGCTGAGAGTGAGAGGGCTGCTAAGAGATCAGGAAAGGTGGATGTGTGGCTGGGTGGAGTAATGTTTGATGGGTGTTTGAGAAAAAGGTGAAAGAGGGAGATGGGAACATAAAAAGAAGCAGTTTTCTCATTTCCTTCCTGCCCCAGCTGCCAAAAACCTGCATACATGCAGTTGTCCCAAAGCTCTCAGTTCACAAATTTGGTGATCCTACTTAGTTCAGTAGCTGACTTTATGCAGCTAAATTGCAAATACTATTTTAACATACTCTAACTCATTGAGTGAGAGTGTCCCCAGGATCTGACATACCGGGTTTTGCAGGGAGTGCATCATCACTGGATGCACAGAACCTTGATGTTATGTATCATTGGGAAGACAGAGGTTTTCCACCTGACACTCACATCCCACTTCGCTGAGCTGGTTCCTATCAGGTAATCACTTCCTGAGTCACCAGCTGTGTTTCTTAAAACACGCATGTTGTGAAGGCTTTCCTGCTGGGACCATGACCCTGCTCAGCTGGTGTCTCTTGACAGAGCCAGAGCACCGTGTGCCCACTTAAAACACCTTCAAAGTTTTTATCTTGTTTTTCACTGTATTTGAGCTAGATATCAAAGCTGGTTCTCTTTTTCTTAAAGTCCATTTCCTCCACAGTATGTTTACCCAGATTTAAAGACCTGATTCTTTTTTAGTTTCTTTGATATTATTAGCAAAGACCTTTTGGTCAGATTCTACTTTCTGTTTCTCCTGTAGGTTTAACACACAAAATTAAGTGGAATTATTAGGGATTCAAATCAGGAAGGTAAGACCAGGCCCTTTGTGGGGGGTTTAACAGCAGGAGCAAATGCATATTACCAAAGACAGATAATAATAATATGCTCTTTAATGTAGTAACAACTGTATTTAAAATTTGAAATACTGACATGTTTCATATTCAATTAAAAAATAAACAGAAAACAGTTAATTTTGGAAAAAAAACCCAATCTTCAGAACTGATTCTCAGTGCACAAATGGAAATTGCACAGCCTTGTCTGTAGAATGAACTACCTAGTTCAAAACAACAAAACAATTTTCCTCGGAGTAGGAGGGAGCAATTGATAGCACAAATGAGAAAGACTCATCTATCGCTTTAGAGAAGGGCTTTGCTTGTTATTCAATTCTGAAGCATCACTCCAGGATCACAAGGGCTGTCGGCAGGAATGTTTCATCTGAGGAATCTGAAGGAGGTTCCTGACACAAAAACATGGGTTGTCAAAACTGTTTTTCAGCGCTGGTCCAATCCATCAAGAATAGTTCTATCTTTTCTGAGTATTATTATTGATTTATGAAACAACAGATGTGTCTGCTTGTGTGTCTGTGCATGCCTGCATATATTAATAGGATTTCACACTTGCCTTCCTTCTCCACTGCCCCAAAGGGAGGAGGAAGACAGTTGTTAAAGGTAACAGGAGAAAATGAGAAGAACAATGAGAATAGAAGACACGAAGATGATGCACACGGGTGGCAGAACAATGTCTTAGTGCTGTGTCACAGAGAGCAACAGCTGACCCAGTCACTTTGCAGCTCCTGTGGCACCCTGCTGCAATGACAGAAGATAATGATTGTTTATTTTGATAGGTGAGCTATAACCTAAAGCGCAAAGGACAGAATCATCAAACTAGTACAAAACTTTGTGTCTGTAGATAGTCATCCCTCCTAGAAGTGTATGTATAATAATGCTTATGACTCCCCGGGACATCTCCTCTTCACTGCACTGTATCTTCTTTAAATTTGCTTTGCAATGGCCCTGTGAAAGGATTCAATCTCCCTTCCCATTTTTACAACCTGTTAAAGCTGGTGAGAGCTGATGTAGGCATACTTATGGCTATGCTCAGTGGAGCATCTTAGGTCAAAATGTTTGAGATGCTTTGGATATCACCATCTGTGATAAATACCTGATAACTCTGTATGTTTAAACCTATCTGGATATAAGTTTGCAGTTACTTCTTATTTGGTCTAGCTCAATGAAACAGGAGCAGTGAAATAATGAGAATAAGTGTGGATTAGCATCTGAAAATTGAAAGAATCCACATGAAGGTTATTCTCTGTTGACTCTTCTGGGGCCACAATATTTTACTCTTCAGTCTCTGTCCTGTACCATGCACCTGATCTACCCCTTCTTTCAAGAAAGCTGAAACCCTCAAAGGAAATATTAAATATCCAATGCAGTGGAAGCAAAACCACAAATGGATCTGCAAGCAAAGGTCTGCATGTGTCTTGTCTTGGGCCAGAATTCATGCAGTATTGGCAAAAGCAGCATAGGTCAATTATTTGAGGGCAAGGGTGATTTTGTTTTGATTAATACTGTGATATTTTTCTTTTCTGAAAATCAAGAGATTTTAAAAATTTTCTTCCTATTAATGAACATAGGATTCCTTTCCAGACTAGGTAGTGTGGAAGATGAACAAGGGGAGGCGAATCTAGTATTAAATGCAGATGTTACAAAGTCCCCTTGTGTGTCAGTTTGTGTGAATGGTACCTATAAGTACTGTTAGGATAGAGAAATAGTTACCAGAGAACAACATGCCAAAATGAGGCAAATTACATGCTCAGAAGATGCTAGAAGTCTCACAAGGTTGGTTAAGTTCTGGAGACCAGCATCCCTCTGCAAGAACTGACAAACTCAGAACACCAAGAATTTGCTGAATTGGCACACAGCCACTAACATACACGAGCACCAACAATGCATGACATGGACCGCATGCAAGAAGGCAGAGCCTGCTATATGCAGACGTTTGAGTATGTGAGTGAATTGCATGAGTAAGTGACTGTGTTGTGTGACCAGTTATCCGTTTTTAAAAACAACCGCTTGATGCTACTATTAATAACAGCTTAACGAATAAAGGCATTCTAATAAACAGTAGCTGTGATCTGTTTCTGCCCCCACATCAATACTCTATGAAGGGAAGGGAATTTACAACACAAAGATATGCAAAACACAAGTAAGGCAGGACCACAAGGCCATGAAAATTAATGCCTAATTTATTCATGGCCAGCTCCACAAGCATTGATCATGGTTTTCAATAAGATCTGAGCACAGGTCCTGGTAAGTAAAGCTATTTATGACGCTAGAGCAGACTATATTGAACATTTTGCTGCAGTTTGTCCTAAGAAAGAATTAGTTTTTATGATAATCTGGTGCTGCGAGACAGTTTCCCTCCCTTCAGTAGTGACTCTCTTTTCTAGCACCAGGACTTGTTAGAGAAGCTAGACCTCTCAAAGTGTTTTTCTGCCTAAGACAGACCACCTGGAATTAGAGTGAATTAGTCTGTCATTATGTTCTGCTGAGCCTTGGCTGCCTGCAGTTCTAAGAAATTATGACCTTGAAACTGTTAGGAGACCACTGAAATGAATTCACTTCAGTAGCTTTCACAGTTCTTTGAGCAAAACAATTCCTGGTCATTCTGACAAGGACTTACTCTAAATTGTGGTTCCAGAAATGGAAGACATAAAAAAAAAAAATCTAATAGACTAAAGCAGCTAGACAGAATTTTCTATTTACTCTCAAACCTACCTATATTGGAAAAGGACTACAGTGAAATTAATGCATTAACTTTTCATTTCTGAAGCTGGTTTTGATGCCACTAGAGAACTGAGAATTATTTAACTCCAGCTGTTTTGATATATCATTTGTGAACTGGATGACTATTGTTCGTACAGTAAGCAGGCAGCCACATAAAAATCATTCTTAAAAGAATTCAGTGGAGCGCTCCCACTGGTAAAAGGTTGATCTCTTGAAAAAGATAAAAAATTTACATGCTTTACTGAATTTGTAAGGGAACATGGTTCTTGCAGAGAGTGGCTATAGGTCAGGCTTTACATTTATGAGCTATAACTTTTGCCACTACAAACCTTAAGAGGGTTTATATTGGCTCCACTTGTTCATTTACTTTTTGCTATGAGAAGAAATCCCTGCTTCTGCTAGAAATCCAAAAGATAAATCTAAACTGAAATCTTGACTAAAGCAGTCCAGCAAAATATATCTTATTGCACTCTGAGTGGTCCTTGGCAGCAGCTGAAGCACCCTTGTCCCTCTGAGGATGTCACACAGCACATCGGCGTGGTCACCCAGCAGCCAGGAGAAATTACTCAAATCAGCTTTGATGCCTGCTTCTGCCGTGACTCTGCTGCACAGCACTGCACAAACAGCTTCGGCTCTCAGAAACTGTTTTCGGTGCTTAGTTCAGGCTGTGCCAAGTGTAACTGTGAGTTAGAGACTCTCTGTCTCATGGTCTGCTTAGTGTGTAACATAACAGGTCCTGATAGCTGTTGATACTTATTAAAACTGCTATAAATGACCTTTTCGAGGTTGCACATAATAGGAGGCAAATGTGCACAGAAAGATTTACAAAGTGTTATTAGGTTGCTACCACATTATCCTACTACTATTACTGCCCTACTGCAAGCAACTATTGTCACTTGCATCATTTAGGTAAGTGTTGTTGCTTATATAATTTACATAAGAAGAGATAAATAACTGTCTGGATAAACTCAGCCCCGCCAACTGCATTTCACCAGGAATAAACTGCATGTGGTTTAGACCTCAGGCACAAAAATGCGCTGCTTGATGGTTGACTTCTGAGATGCGGCGATTGCAGAAAACCCACCTGACAGTTCACAGCCAAGAAGTTCCATTCTCAATGTGCAGTGTCTTCTGCACACCTGAGGATACAGCCGTACATACTGCGACTTAATTGGAGGGGTGAAGGAGTTAGCGTACGGGGTGTTGTTGTCCACATTTCCACGAAACACCTGTGATAAAATGACATATCCATAAAAATGTGCCAGGAGGATTAAGGGAGGTTCAGTGGATTTCCACATCTCAAAAGTATCTGCATTGTTCTTCTGACCCTTCCTGCACATTTCTCTGCATGTTTTTCCCAAATAAAGGCTGTTTTGTCATTTCTAGTGCCCAACATACAAGTTTTTAAGCAAAACATACTGCTATTGCCTTGCATCGGCATGCGTTTGCCACCCGCACTGAATCAGGACCTCTATCTCGTCACTCCTAGAAACCGAAGCTACTAATGCAACTAGATTATGTCTTCTTTTCTAATTAGTGTATTAGATAGTCCCAATTCAATTTAGCCTGCAATTATTTATGCTGATTGACATTTATTTTTTTCCCTCTACTTCAAGAACCTGATCCAACTCCCACTGAAGTGCACTGTAACCCTCCCATTGATCGCAGAGGGAGCTGAATTAAACCTATAAGCATTCTTCTATTCACTCCTCACTCTAAACAGATATGCTTGTACTTTGTTTTCTTCCCTCATTATATACCTCTTCACACAGCATTTTAATTTCCTAATAAAGAAACTATGTCTAATGCTGCAAAGTGCCTTAGTTCTCTCTTAACTTACAGAGTAAAGGGATTTTTGCTGCTTTGTATGCACATGTCTACAAAAAATAAGTGGTAACTATAAGCTGTAAACACATACTTCCCACTGGATGATACTGTTTGTGCAGTACAGAGATTAGCATTGATGAATGGGTTCTGTGTTTTTAAGGGTTAACACTAATCTGCCAATGTAATAAAACTAAATTGAAAACAGAGTAATGAGTAATTACTGGTAAACTAATTAAAATGAAAATCAGTTAAGTGTAATAAACAGGATTATCCTAGCCTTGGGACATAGTATTTATACAACCGTCAACTAAAGTATAAGAAATTCTTAGCAGACAAAAAGTGCAAATTTATTGATGGGGTTTTTTTCAGAGAAAAATAATAACAAGGCAACCTATATTACACTGTCAGGCAATTATGCTTATCTACTAGACATATCTCATACTTCTGAAGGCAGCTAAACCATACAGATGTATTCATATACAGATGACTTAATCTTACCATATCTTCATTTGTGCCTTTAACTTTATACATTGTCCACGACTTCCCATCATTACTGTATGCAATTTTGTACGATTTTACATATTCCGGACTTCCAATCCTCTTGGCACCTTGAGTTATAACTCCGGTGACTCGCATCTTCTTCTGCAGGTTTATCTGAAATAACAGTACAATGTTATCACTAACCATCTGAGGGACACAATTCTGATTCTAGATTCCTTTGATTATTTTTCCTTTTTTTTTTAGTGACAGAAAGGAAAAAAACATAGCTGGAACATTTAAATTACTATCTTTACTCTTGCATTAATTCCTTTTGTCTTTCATTCATTTCATGTACATATGCACATAAATAAATGAAAAAAATTGAACCAAAAGCCTATACTATGCTTATGTCTTCATGTGTATGTGTACACACACACACACATATATATTATTGATATACAGGATACTACTGGTGTATTGCTGGGATACAGCATATTACTGGTATATAAGATTACTGCTATATATTTCCTTCCTAAAAAGGAAATGCAATAGTGTAATAATTTACCAAAGGTTGAATCTTCTGTTCTATTAGAAGCCAATTTGCAATCCCATGCAAAAAAGCCTCAGTTAACTTCAGGTCAAATTTCTTTGTGAAAGAAATGGATGTTCTGTAAAGCAAACAAATAGAACTTTCCTTGATTCTCATTGAAAATTCATATATTTAAAGATCATGGTTGAAATGCTAATCCCAAAACAGTCAATAGGAAAATATCAGTGGCTATCAACAGATATGAACATTCCCTCTACTTGTCTGAGTTGACCTCAACACTTTGAAGTACAAAATTAAGTTGTACAGAGAGTTCAACTCTTTTCAGACCACCTTAATTTTGCCTTCTTTATCCACCTATGGTATGGGAAAGGCAACTATATTCTCACAAAATTCAGAATGTGATATTCAAATCAAACAATGCTGGTATCATCAGTCTCGTCCCTGCAGTGAAGTCAATCATGAAGCAATCTGGCAATTGCACTCCCACCCTCTCGCTGGTAGGCAGCTGAAGTCTGTAACTTTTGCACCAAATGAAGCTTAACAAAGAGCTGTCATACTGTGAGGATCGCGTGAAGGTGCAGGCAGATGTGTGATAAAAGGAGACGAATGGAAATACTAGAGAGTAAACAACTGGGACAATGTAAATAATACATTAAACTACATTAGCACTTGTCTCCTCCGTATGAATCTTATCTCTGCTCCCCAGTTAGTGGAGCTGACCCGGTGCACTCCTTACTATTTGGGATAGCAGCCCCAGTACAGGAATATGGGGAGTCAGAGACAGATCGGGTATCTGCTGTCCAAATACTTTCTTCCCTTTATTCTTTACAGTGTGGTCTCAATATTTGCTTTCACTTGGTAATGTAAACTAGCCTCTATTAAGGATGTAAGATGATCAAATGTCAGTGTTTCAATATCTTACTGAGTACACAATGGGAAAGTGAAGAAAGACAGAATCTTACTGCTGTTTTTTTTGAGGGAGTCTAGCTATTTCTCTGCTACTTATCTGAAATAGTTTGGCTTCTGATATTTTTCTTCTTGAGGCAAAAGGAATTTCAGTGTAGTTTTACCATAGTTCTCCCTATAAGAAATTAATAAATACGCCTACACCTTTAGAATAACAATGGGTACTTTAGAGGCTTAGACCCATTGAGAGAGGAGAAGCTGCCTATAAAAGATCAGATTTCTTACAGGATCTTTCTCACATATGCCAGGAAAACTCAGGAACATTTGCAATTGCGATGGGGACAATGGACTCACACCAGGAATTTAGACAGGTATAAATTAGAAGAGATTCAGGCCTTTTTATAGTCTTGGGAAAACTTATTTCCCCCCATTCCAGGTTTCCCAGAGAAAAAAAAAAAAGACATTATATTTGTAAGAGGACAACTCCAGAGATTACTATCAGCCCCCTAACTACATTTACAAATGCAGTTAACATAGAATAGTAAGCAGTTAGACAGAAAGGTTTCTGGAAGTCTCTTACGCAGATTTCACTCTCTAGATGGAATTAAAGCATATTAATAAACAGACAAATAAAACAATTTTTCATATATTTACAAAATTGTTAATAATTAAGTGAACACCATCTTCAAAAGAAAATTAGATAGCAGAGTCAAAGAGAAACCAGGCATTGATTAGTTGCCATTTGCATATACTCACTAGTAGTATCTTCACAGTTCACTGCTTGGGAAAAAGAAGATGTAATGCAACACCAAATAATTTTTCTTTCATCCAGTTACGCATACACCTAATATTCTTTCAGCTTCATTCCCATGTTTTCTTTTTCCAGATAATAAACTCAGGGAGTTTTTTTGGATGAGAATTTATGCGAAAATTTTTCTTCCCTGTTTACTTGGAAAGAGTAGTTTCTAATGAAACCATGGCTTTAACCACTGGATGTTATCTTCCCACACTGGCTTCTTTCCATGCTAAAGCCTCCATCTCTAATGCACAACAAATCAACCACTGCACTTCAAGAAGCAAAACAATAGCAAAAAACCCATCCAAAAGGAATCTGCCAAAGAGTTTAATACTATGGTTGAAAGTCAAACTTCAAAAAAGAGAAGTCTTACTGAATGAAGGGAAGAATTGGTCAGATAATCATAAAAATGAAACAAGAATAATTTAATTTTTAAATACTCATTTAGCATACATACTGTTTAACCTGTGTTCTTTGAGTTTCAGGAGGTAAAAAGCCTACCTTTTTTCTGCTATATACCAGCCTGCTCTATACCCTTATCTGTGTATCTGTACGTATAAGCTGTACAATTTTATTTACTTCTGTTTTAACAGACAGAATCTTTCCTGTTAGAGGCTTTCTTGATCAGTATCCATACTCTTGAGTCACAAACTGAGCTTTGGCTTTAGGCAATGTTGAGCTTGATATAACACTGGAAATAAAAACAGGATGCTGTGTTTTGCAATTAGGTCTATATATTCTGTCAATGTTTGCAAGGAAATCCCAGTGAAAAGGGAACAAAAAAGCTTTAAAATCCCCGCAGCTTTCTTACATACAAAATCCCCATGGGGCTAACGTCACGCCTGTGGCAGCTCCTTTCAGTGCATATGGATACACCAGGAATTAATTGGCCCTTTGTGTCTGTGTTCTTTTATGTGTTTTAAATTTTTCAAGTCAGGGCTTAGCAAAACCCAAAATATTACAACTGTGCAATGAATATAATGAAGCAGGTGTTGAAATCTTTCTTACTTAATATAGTTCAGTAGGAAGCAAAGTTCCCCACATGAAATGTGAACTAGTTCTTTTAGCACTAAAAGCATTTTCAAAGGTATTTTTCTGCAGCAATTGTGAAGAAAAACAGCTTAGGAAGCTCTGCTTTGTGGATTCAGATCTAGGACAGATGTTATATATTCTAATTACATGCGTGACTGTTTTAAAACAAAGAGGTGAAAGTCACTAGGATAAGTACAAGAGTTTAACACACCTCTTTAAAAAAGGTAAGAGCTTATTCAGTTATAAAAGACCCCTTATCATTACCTAGATTAAGTGGAAAAAATCAAGGATGATAGAAGATCAATAGTATTTTGGGGGATTTACCCCAGTAATTTAAGTATTAATGCATGGTAAAGACCTTGTGAGAAGATACCTGCATAGAAATTTGACAAAACTACTTACTGCAAAAAAATGAGACTGATCAGTTCTACCAGCCCTAGTTAAATTTAAGGTTATTTTGAGAGTAATGGATTCAGACTTGATACTCGGCCCCTGTCCATGGACCTGCGTTCAGCCACAGCTCAGAGGGGGCTCCTGGGTCCAGCAACTTCCATGGGACCTAATTCACCCAACATACGTCAGGGATTTGGCTGCAATGTTCACAAGCAGATCCAAGGATGCCCGTTGCCCTCCATCCTCATGGCATGAAGCTTTTTATGAAACTTGGGTAAGGTGCTGTTTAACACCTACAGGTAATGGAATCTGCCTCAAACAGGTTTTGCGTTTCAATGAGGAAGTTTTCTGGTGCTAGAATAAATGATGAACACTGAATCACTCAGGTAAAACTGCGTGTAAAAGAAAGCCAGTAGTCTGACATCAATTCATTTAAATCTGACGCTACAAGAAACAGATTAAGTCTACACAATATGTGGTGGATGATGCAGTCACCGAGCTGATATTGTGAAAAGCTTAGCTAGAGCACAGGCATGGCAGTTAACTCGAGTTAATAGACAGTGCTGAGGGACAAGATACAATACCTTGGAGTCAGTGCTGTATACACTGTCGAAGGCTGAATTCATGTACTGCCAGTCACTCGGTGCCTTCTATACTATGTCATATAGCCAAAACTAAGAAAAACGAAAATCACTTGAGGCATACTCCCTTGAGGGCAGTGTATGCCCAAGAGCTGGGGAATGAAATCTACTCTAGCAGTTTAAAAAGTTCCCAGCAGTCCTTGAAATTTCTTTTAACCTTGTTCCTTTCAACCACCACAATCATCCTGACTCCATGATTAGACCACTTTTATCATCACAGCAGGTTATAGAGTCATGGCCTCTTTCAACAGGAGGGGAAAAAGTAACCAGCATGCCGTGTTTCCTGCTCTCAGGACTGATTCTGTAGGAGTAATATCTATTAAACAATTTTCACTGGTGTACTAATGTTTTTGACTGCAGTGACTCACACAAATCTGTTTTAGGGTGCTAAATCATTCAGTTGTCAACACTGATGAAGACATAGCCAATCATGATTTTACTGGAACTTGAAAAAATCTATATCAGAAAGGAAATAAAACAAATTAAAAAGAGTATCTACCCAAGAGAAAGCGGCAATATGAACAAAGTAATTTTACAAGTTCCTGTAGCTTGCGCAGTGCATCATTTTCAAAGGCAATTCAGAACCAGTCCTGCAAATCTGCATGGTGTGTGTGCAGTGAAGCTGCACACAGTGAAGTAAATGTAGGACCATAGCACAGGAGGGAACTGCTTCATGCTTGTTTTCCATAAACAGTCCAAAGGTCTCCACAAAACAAAGACCAAAAATAACTTCCCAGAATGCTTAACAAACCTTAGAATTGTAGAAAAAACTCTAAATTCACAGTCATAATATGTCAATGTAACAGGGCAGCAGAGATTAGGGACAGCGCCAGTGGAAGAAGTTCATATTCCTCTTCAATTTGTGATCAAATATTAGTATATTCAGTGTCCAAAAGCTACGTACTTGACAAAAAAGATTAAAAATCAGTTGCATATGTCTCATCTACGTTATTACATGCAGGAGAGGAGAAAAGGGACGAGAAGATGGAGTGACTTTAGGAAGACACCATATGTGATGCTCCTCGCCAGAATACATAACCATATTCCCCTCATTTGTTATTGCATTATTAGCAATAACACTACTAACATTTCATACAGAACAGGTTTGTCTGAAGAATACCTTAAGAGAAAGCTTCCGAGAAATGCTCAGATTAAAGCCTTCATGAAACGCTGGGTCTTTGAGACTGTAAATGTAGTTTTACATGAGCCTTCATTCATAAACGGAAATGCAGTTTATGGAGAACCATGGTGTTTACCTGTTTCAGTTACAAGATACAATAGCATTGCTATAAAAATTCTCCATCTTTTCTGGCACAAAGTATGTATATTTTTACTAATACTCACTATTACTCATATAAAAATAGGGTTGAATAAGGGATCAAGGTTATACTGGCATTCAAAGATTTATTACAGCAACCCTTCCCTGCTGATTTCATCAGTTTTTGAAGGATTGAAATTTAATTTTTGTCTTTTTTTAAAGAAGTCATAATTCTGACAAAGCTAGATAGAAAGCACCCGCAGAACCATTTTCTGATGAAAAATAGGGACACTTGCCAATGGAAATGTTTGTAATAAACTCAGGAAAGGAGTAACCTGACATGATTCCCTCAATATTGGGAAATTTAGTGAGCCTGAAAGCTCCCCCCCCATGTTTCTTTTTCCATCTTCAAGCATTAGAGGCCCTGAACACGACTGAACATCGATGTTTCACACTGATGAAACGTCAAGAGCAAGGGGCTGCAGAGCAGGACTCGGCATGTGATGAGGTGCAGGAAGGTCGGAGCAGGTCAGTTACTATTATCTTCCCTGTTGCAAAGCATTGCTGGCACCTGGACATAAGGTGCTCATATATCTTGCCTGTCTGTGGCTTTTTGTTACTCTCCTAATCAGCACTGTCAGCAGAGCTTCTCCGGATTTAGTTGAGGGCGTTAATGCAGTCGGCAAAGTAGCAGTGATATGTGTTTTAACTAGCATCCAGATTAGGTAACGCAGTGATTTATCCATGTAGCACTCCAGCTGCTGCTGCTGTTCTGGAAGGGGGTTTATTACGTGGAGAAAAGCCAACATGTTTTATCTTATAATTGTGATAATCTCAGAGAACTAACACGGTCATTTGCTACAGGTCACTTTACAAATAATAATTCCTAACGTGATTGTGGGATTGTACCTTGCAGACAAACCAGTTAAATACTCAGTTTATTCTGATCCCAAACCCTTTTTGTTTTGCTTATATGGATGCAGATCCAGCGAAGTCTTTTCACTACTTTGCTATTAAATCCTCTGCAAACTCATCCTCCTGATACTGTTGTTTCAAGCGTGCCTCGCCAGACTATCGTATCTTATGGTAACAAGAAACATCTCTCAGGTCTTCCCTGTACTCACTTACAACTTAGCCCCAGCCAACCATCTAAAAGCAACTCATTACTTTTGCTATCTTCAATTAGACTATTTATATGCTTCAAGTTAGGCATGCTGAATCAGAGACGCAAATTGGCCCACTGAATTAATTTGCCTGTCCATGAAAAGATCAGAATATATGTTAAACCCTACTTGTATGGAAAACATAAATACAGGGATTGTTTGGCCCATGTAATGCTAATACGGAGAAGCATATGTTATGAATATTACCAAAACGCACTCACTGCGTTTGGCTTTTTTTGAGAACTTTCACTTTATGCCTCAGAGAGTTTACGTAATTAAACAGACTAAAAACTTGCCTGGTCTGTTTCTTCTTGCTATTAAGTCATTATTTTAGTCCCAAAGGTGGTTGTTATGAATGCTGTTAACTGGATGATATGAATTATTCAAATACCGGCATGTTTAGACTGTCATCTCAAGAAGAGGCCCATAATCAATCTCACGTTGTTCAGAGGTTTGTAGCCCTGTAAAATTTCATCTCATATACAATGTATTGATTAAAAGGGTATTAACTACCTGCAATTTAAGGTTAGCTAAGAAACACTAAGGTCATTTATTGCTATTATTTATTCCTTCATAAACGTTGAACTTGTAAATACTCTTCCTGTCTTTGGCATGCTAATGCCTCCCAGAAAGAACTTCTCCAAAATGTCTAGAATACTTCTTAAAGTACCAGTCAAAGAATGTGTAAATAAAAATGTCAGAGAAAATATCTGTATGTATTTCCACTTGTAAAAAACTTTGATCAATAGCTTGTAGAGGTTAGAAGGTAGGATGATAGACTCGGGTCACAGAAACAAACCTGCACTTTTCTTTTAATCCTACATGAAAACCCTCTTCTTTAGGGAAAAGAAGTAAATTCAAAAGGTACAATATTAAAGTCACCATGAAAATATACTCAGAGAAAATTCTTAATGTGCCTATTGCAAATATTGGAGGTACTTTCTATTGCATCCTTTCCATTTATTTTCAAGGCACTTTGGTAGATGCATTCTAGTAAAAACTCTGATAACAAATATGATCTGCCCTGAAGCCCAACAAGGACAACTGGGAAGAATTCCCATTCTGACTTCAGTGGGCTTTGTCTAGGTCGTATGTAACTTCTCAGACAAAGAAATGTTAAGTAAGAAGGAAATGTGCTAGAAAATGACAAGTCTGTTGCCCAGATGAAGAAATTATCTTCATTAGTTATCAATATTAAAGCTGAACCTGGAATTTAACCCATCCATTCAAAGATGGGAGCTAAAGCAAAAACTTCCCTGGCACCGTGAGATCCTTACTGCGGTTTTGTGATCATTACATATTCCCAGCTTATTTTAACACACTGGGAAACTAAAGCTGCTTAGTTCCTCCACCAGAATAAGCCCAGTAAGTGGTAATAGTGCTATCAAATGGTCCACAAACAACCTGTGCAGAGAGTACTTCTTAACCATAGTTCACTACCTTGTCTTTCTTTTTATGCAACTTATCTACAGAAATTATACCGATTACTACAGTAAAGGAAGGGGAAGAGTCTTCCTGAAGAGTGGTTCCACAGGACATGATCGTCATGGGCTGTGCAATGGGCAGGCTCCCTTTCCTATGTAATCCTGGCTACATCAGCCTTGGGAGATGCTGCAAATCCTACTATCCAAACGAGGTCTGGATTTTTTGCAAGGAGTCCAGGAGGAGCAAGTGACACAGCAGATCTGTGCTTGCAGACTCCTCCTGAGTAATCAATTCTCATGCTATCACACTTTAGCCACCCTTCCTCAGCCAGTAATGAAATGCTGTTTTCAGTTGCTAAAAAACTCACAAAGCAGTATGTCAATTTTCATAACACTGATCATAAAATATACATCCTTACCTCCTTTCTTCCTTGGTCAAGATAATCCTAATCATTGTATACCTACTTAAAACTTTCTTTTCCAACGAGCCTGGCAGCCACAGTTTTATGCTGCCTATCATGCTGACCATACCATCCTTTTGCTCTTCCCATGTATTTGCAAATACCTTGTCTAGTTAGTGCAGTCTTTTTGGTTGTCTGTTTACCGAAGACCCAAAGCACATTGAAGTTCCAGCTGTAACTAGGACTTCTGACTGATCTAGTAATGCTGCTCATAATTAGGGCAACTGTTAGACTGTGTTCATGTCATGACAAAATTTGTGGGAGAAAGACAAATGGGAAAATAGGAGTACATGAAAGCAATCCTTCCCACATATTGTCATCTTTGAGAATAATCTGTTAGTTGCTATGAGACTGTTTGTGTAGGGAGAGAGGCCAAGGTTTTAGGTGGACACAAGTGGAGTAAAGAAGTAGATTAGTAAGCACACAGGGGACAGATGGCTTTGTGACTGCTGAAAAGACTATGCCACTCAAGTGATTTCTCCACCCACAGATGCTATTACAGAAAACAAAAAGTTGGCTCAAATGATTAATCCCTCCTGAATCTTAAGAAATTGGTTGAATATTGGTTGAATCACAACAAACACACTCATAATATATTTTTCATTATGTCTTGAAATTAAGAATCAATAAACAAAAAAGTTGCTATATAAACACAAAAAGTTACCCCTCGGTGAGACTTCCCAATCATTTTAATTATCTCTGCATTTTTCCTCAAAATACTTTTTCCTTCTACAAAAGTTAGCAAGCAATAGATTAGATTAGATTAGAAATGTTTGATGTTGCTTGGTTTTGTGATAGACAAAGAAAAAACCCTCAAAATCTGAAAATTCTCATTGAAAGACTCAAGACTTGAATGATGTCTCTTTATCTTAACCACTCATGGAATAAGAAGGTTTTAAGATTGCAAGAGTAAAATACACTCCTATTTTTCAGTCCACAGAATTGGTGTTCCACTGAAATTAGAAGGTCTTTGAGATGACAAGCAGATGTCACCATTTCCAGGGGAGATCAAGGAGTATGAGTTTACTTCAGCCCTTGTTTTCTGCTGTAGTATCATGGTGCTGGTGAATTCCCGTACTTCCAAAAGCCTACATAAAACAGTAACTTTTCTCCACCAGCTGTAAAATCACAGAGAAACACAGAGGTGCAGCCAGGGACCGCATGCTTGCTTCTCCACAGCTAGAGCTGTACCAAGGTTTTGCCTCTGTTTTCACCCTGCAGATTGCTCTGCGCTTCTGTGACCTACCTACACACATATGAACTCAGCATATATGTACCTCTCTGGGGCCATCAGCACAGACGGAAGTGTATATACGTTCCTCTGCACCACGCAAAAAACCCCAAACTTAATATATTGGCATGTAATTTTACTTTTTCATGAACTTTGTTTCCTGAACCTTAGCTGTAATGAAGTAACTTGAAACAGCTTTTTTCCAGAAGTCAGGCCTAGCAGAAGAGTAACTGTGAGGATCGTTTGCTTTGCCAGTTTTGCAGGTGAGTGTTTACAACATAAAATACAACTTGTTTGACTATCACACATGGGCATAGTATCATCTTACAGATTTAGATGCTGTCCTCCCCACAGGAGGACTATGATGCCCACACATCATGCCATTACAGTCGGTGAGCCACCACATAGGTGCTGGGGCACCTCCACGTGCAATTTATTACTGACACGAGAAACCAGACAGACACACATTAGCTCATTTCAGTGTGTCACCACTTGCTGGTTTGATTACTTTTAATATCAGGATGGTAAATGTGAAAAACGATTAAGTCAAAATAGATGCTGTTAACAGATGCATGAAACAATGCTTTTAAAAGTACTGTTACTTCAGTCGTTCAGCCATATTACATGGAGTAATTAAGGAAAGCTGGCACGCAGGCTGACAGAGCATGTTATGGATAGTGTTCATAATAGCATCAAGTTTCAGTTGCCATGGGGATGTTAACTCTGAACTGACTGCTTTTGTGTATCCGAAACCTCAATCAAAAGTTGTTTGAATACGTCTGTGCGTGGGTGTTTGTGTGTACAAAGAATGAAACTAGGAGATAGAAGATGATATCAAATAGATACCAAGATATGGGACACAAGGGAGTATCTGGATGATTACACTAAGAAATAGGCTCCCAGTCCTTTTGTTTTCTTGTCTGTTTTGAGTACATAAATTGTATTTTTAGCCTGTAAGCTAAATGTATAGATGTTGAGGGAGATCTGCAGCCAGCAGACATTGGTATTGAGTTCACTGAAGTCAGTGAACTTATGGCAGACTTTGACTAGCTGAAGATCTCTTCTAATTCCTGCAGTTCAAAGGTCCTACGTGGGATAGTTTTGAGAGAATTACACTGCACTTTCATTATTAGTTTCTGTTCTCTCCTGCCAAGGGCTTTCAGGTACTTACTGCCACTCATCAATATCCTCCAAGGAAATCCTCCTATGATATTAGGTCAAATTTTGGAGTATTGACAAAAAATGCAGAGCTTTAATAGTTTTTTCAGCATTTAACTTAGCAGATTAAGTCTTCCTATAAGGTTCAAGTCACCTTACATGATGACTCCGAGATTGTATTTCATAATGGCCACACATGGTTCACTTGGCCACATTATACTAAGCTGAGAGCTATATTAAGTAATATTACATATTTAATCTATGACGACAGGTATTTTTGGAAGCTGATACAATGGTACTCATGAATGAGGAAATGAACTTTGACAAAACGAATGGTTTGACAGATGGTAGTTTGCTTAGAGCTCTTACTAACAGATGTTTGAATGAATGTTCTGCAAGAACTCTGTGTATTTTGGGTTTTATCATTTTATTAGCAAATAGCTATCACCTGGTGTATACTTGCTCTTTGGACTTTCTTGATGTGGAAGCTGCTAATTTTTTTCCTTGCCTTCTTTGGAGAAGAAAACCCAACACTTTATTGATTCCTGCTTGGGGATAAGAATTATGGAATTTAGAAAGTCTCTATATAAATACATTTTTTTGTGTGCCACAGTACTTATCATTAGGTTTGTGAGATTCACAGACACACAATTAACTATACCAGTATTAGGGACTGCAAGCTCCAAAAAGGTGAGGCTGAGCGCCAGAGGTAGGATTGAAACCACAGGTGGTGTGGGAGACACTTGTGTAAAAACCAAATTAAGCCACAAATAATAACATACATTCTACCTACCAGAAACATTATCCCAATATATTTAGACTTAAAAAAAAGAAAAAAAAAGAAAAGCATTCTCAGTAATCACTACATAAAGTACCAACATGGCTTCTGGAGTAGAAACTAGAATTTAGATTCTCTCAAACAGGTATCCTAATCACTGTGCTGCACAATTCTTCTCTTACCCTGCTGATTTTAAACTATATTAATGTAAACATCATATCCAAGAACACATCAATACACTATTATTCCTCAGATATATTATTAGTGAATGCTGTGTATGGGCAATACTTAAGGAAGACTCTGGTGCTCCATTTTCTCTGGATGAATGTCACCATCACCCATGCAGCATGCTGATTGTGCAAACCCTCCAAGGCACTGGACATTTCCATGCATTTCATGGGATGCCCAATGTATTGGTTGCTAATTAATCACTCTGATTTCTGCTGTGGAACAAGTTCTTATAAGAACTACATTTTTGTGTCTCTAACTGTACTTAGTTGACCTTAAAGTTTTAAATTACACAGGGGCTTTGGAAAAATTTTACCCTGAATCTGCTGGGGTAGATCCCCTTCTCTCACAGGTCACCTTTTTTATTAAGAGTCTCTACAGGAAGACTATTTACTCAGAGTTTCAAGAAAAATGATGAAGAATTTTTCTTAAAACTGTCCAAAGTTATTAAAAGAGAAAAAAGTATTATTTAAAACAGATGCACCGAGAAGGTAAAAGTAAATAAACCCAATGTATTTTATTTTGGACTAGAATACTAATATATTCAAATTACTAATTAGAAGTTGGGCACCTTTTCCATCAAACTGTTGTATCTCAAAACATGGAGTTTCATCTGAACTTTATCATATAGTTTCAGAAAAGCCCTTTAGGAAAGAATTAGAAAAATGTTAGAATTAGAATGCTTTTTCATATATTCTAAATAAGATTTCTAGCTTTTCCATTTTGAAATCACATTTGACATTCAAAAATTGACCCCAAAAAAGTATAAAAATATGAAATAGAGCTGGAAAGGGATGAATTATTTGTTGAGGAAAAAAACCCAAACTAAGTATTTTGGAAATTTTTGTATGCAATAAAGACTAGGGGGAAAAAGATAACTTCTCAACCTGAACCAACATTATTTCCCATTTTTTGATTCTGCAACCAAACTGAGCAGTCCAGCTATTTTGTAAATGAATCCTCCTCCTTCTCACAATAATAAAATTAAATATTTGAATATTTTATTTAAAAACCAATTGCTAACCATACTGATGTCTCTGCAGAAACGGTTCCTGCTATTTTAATGAGGGATAACAAAATAGCTTTTTATTTTTCTATTTAACAACTTACATTTATAAACAAGTCTCCAGCAAGAGTTCAGGTGTTCAATCATAGCTCCCACACAATGGTCTGATAAGCAGTAATTAGTTCATTTTCTTGATATTCTCCAGATGTAAGGTATGCCCAAATCTGCTCTTGGTGGCTGCGGATTAATACTGACTTTGTAAAAAAAAAAATTCCATGTCCAAAAGACCACAAAGCACTTCAAAAAGAGCTGGTGGTCCCTTGTACACCATTAAAATTATTGCATCATCAGACACATTCCTCACAGGAATCCACTTCACAATCACACTCAGGGGATGAACAGAAATTAAGGGATCTCTTGTTCTCAGATGTGATAGTTCAGTCACGGTGCAACAGCCGCAATTGCACAGGAACCAGCAGGCACTAATCTTTTCCACTCCTTGCTTAACGAACTGGCCACAGCCAGGGCCAGGAAATCAAATTTACCCTATCCTTTCCGTACTCAAAACTTTCCTTGACCCCTCCTGACTCGAAACATCATCTTTGCCAACTGTACCAATATTTGCTGTGTAATGCTTCCTGCCAGACTTCACTGTACACCCAGATTTTTGCTGTTTAGCCTTAATCTGATACCTTCTACCCTATACCTCTGTCATGGTTTAACCTCAGTTGGCAACTGAGCACCATGCAGCCGCTCACTCACTCCCCCCGCAGTGGGATGGGGGAGAGAATTGGAAGGGTGAAAGTGAGAAAACTCGTGGGTTGAGATAAAGACAGTTTAATAGGTAAAGCAAAAGCCGCGCACGCAAGCAAAGCAAAACAAGGAATTCCTAGGAAGGAAATTAACTCTACCCCTGCCGAAACCAGGACAACCTCTTCTATAGCTTTACCCGCCTTCTTACTTTGTTCTAAGACTGTCATGTATTTCTGAGGTTGATATTCTTAGGACTCCCTGGTACGTTGACGACCCAACCCAGCCCAGCCTGCCCTGCGATGCAGTGGCAGGAGCCACTGAATCTCTGCTGTGAGCTCCTTCTCCACTCCAGGCTGCCTGACATAGGTGGTGTAAGACTTACTGTTGGGCAAATTAAAATTTAGGAAGGTTCATCTATGGACAGAGAACCCATTGCACTGCTATTATTTGCTGAACAAAAAGACCATACCTACTCTAAAAGTCGAAAGAAGCAGGTCTATTATCTTACAGGACAATATTCACCCACCTTGCTCTCTCATCCCTGAGTATGGTTCCTTAACATGCATCCTTCTTCCAAAGTTACTTATACACCTTAACTGCATGACTTAGGATTTCGGTACTGTAGGCCTGTCCTTATATTGCTAGTTATACCAAATTATTCTATCTTGTCTCACAGTGTTCGTCATGACATTCCAGTTTATGCATTTTTGGCATATCCACCATGGCTGAAGTCTTTGTGTATTACAGCAATAATAACTGCAGTGATATAAAAAAGGATAATATTTTATGGAAGGAAAGGGAAATCAGTCATGAATAGGGAAAAAATGAGTTGAGAGATACTAGGTTTGGGTGGTGCAACTGGGAGAGAAGAAGAAATGTAAGGTATAGGCATGGATCTCTAGGTTAGAAATCACTAGAGAGGAGTAACATTTAGAAGGTTCTGTCAGGTTTGTGTTAGAGATTAGCAGTTATTAGGACTTCGGATACGGTAGAGAGAGAATAGAAACAACAATCCTGCCCATGGCCATCTATATTCTGATCCATACTGCCTTGAGAAAATATAGGTATGAATAGAACAATAAAGATATGTGCAAGAAAGGAGTAGAGATGAAGTGGAATCAGAATAAAAAGAAACAGCATATTTTGCAGCCATGAATATAAAAGGACAAAAGGGAAAAGAGAAACCAGTGCTCCCTTAAAAAAAAGAGTTTTGACAAAAAAGACGTTATCGGAACAGGCACAGTGACCATTTTGGTTATATCTCAGGAACAATTAATGAAAAATAGAAGTGTAGGACTTTTTCTCATTGTATTTGGAAACATTAAAAGTTAGTGTCACTAATAAAGTGTTAAACAGTGTACAGAGTTGTTATTTTATCACAGCCAACCTATGAGGAGAAACAGAGGTCATCAGAACTTTAAAAGGGAGATATGACTTACTCTGACTTTAATTTGCTTTCAAAAACATGGTCATTGACACTTTAAATCACAAGCCAATTACAAGCATTGTAGTGCCATTACTAATTACATGCTGAGAGTGTAAATTTAAAACGGCAATTTCAATTTTCAGTTCATTGGGAGAATGCAGGAAAATGAAATTGCATACTAATTAGTTCATGTGTGTCAGACACCTGAAAGATTAGAGAAAAAAACTCTGCACTCATTACAAGTGAGTTATAAGCACAGCACTCAAACCTTTCATTTGCCAAGCTGCATATAAATAAAGAAATTAAATGACAAAGAAAATTGATAATGATGGAACAAGGCAAAAATAGCTACAGGCCTATACATAATTATACTTTGGGGGACTTTGCCTATTACACAGCTTCCTTTAGGATTTATCTAGCATTAGAAACTATAAGAGGGTAACGTGCTACTGCTTTAGGTTCACTGCACTAAATGTTAATTTACGTTTCCTAAAAATAGGGTTTCTGGCTTTGTAACTTTCCATTTAATCTCTGCCAAATATTCACACTGTTTTTCAGGAGCTGTCTTCTGGACCAGCTGCTTCGTCACTCAGACCAACATGGAAAAGGTCCCATATGCAGACCCCTCACATTAGGATCCGGGAGGAAGCTGGTGATACAATAAAGAAAGTGAAAACTGTTGTTAGAGGGAGCATTTCTCCCACAAGACCAGAAGGAAGGTAGCCAGAAACTTAGCGCAAATCAGAGTGGGCTGACTTTTTGTAACATTCCACAAAGGATTATGAAGTATCTCCCTGTCCATTATAGAAGCTGTGCAAAAATAAGATATGGGATATCTGCTTCTCCTCCTCTCTCAACAGAAACTGTTCACCTATACAAGGATCAGCAACGTCTGCCTCTTACAGTGTATTTCATGCTTGAAGAAAAAGACAGTGCTCTGATGTAAAAAACTACTATACAGCACATAAAGTGGGAGTTTGTGGAGGTCTGTACCTTTGCCAAATCAAAACAAGGTTTCTGCAGAAGACCAAAAAGCACTTTTCCTCTACAAGTATCATCTCCCTGACAAAT
>NW_008825533.1:1943121-1954996 GCF_000699105.1 Pygoscelis adeliae
CGAGGTGTTTTAAGGAGAAAATTCTTCAGAAAAGGAAAAAAAATCCTCTCAAGAGTTAAACTTCTGTTTTTAAATTACAAAGAGTATTTTTATTTTTACTCTGAACTAAAAATAAAATACTTGGCAAGTTTTGTGAAAAGTATTAAAGAAAAATGAGAAGAAAAAGAAGAGAATTCTAGGTGCTTAGTACACATTAATCATATCACTTAATTAGCTGCTAGAAAGTCCTTATGTACTATGACTGTCAAAACTACAGAATAACCTGCATGGGACTGGCACTACCTAGATTAGGTCATTAACTCCAAAAAAGAACAAATTATTCAAACCTGATGCCATGGGCTGAGATTTGTAGACACATTTTCTCCATTGGTCCAACCTTCCTTCCAGGTAAGAGCAAAGGGAAGACTTACCTGGAAGCAAAGTCCAATTCTGATCTGGGTAGAAACCTAAACGGCTGCCTGACAACTGCCTCCACGGTGCGTGGTGGCTTTGCCAAGTACAAACGTGGAAGCAACAGACCATTAGCCATCCCTGTCCAGTTCATCTCCTAGGAAAGACACGTCTAGGGGGCCAATGCTGAATGATCCTGAATTTCTTCTCCAGCTCATTTAATAAAGCCAACACTCTAAAGCAGCCCAAAAGCTACTGTAACACTGACTTTCTACTCCTGTGAAAATAATTCTGCTCAAGTCCCTTAGCGTTACTCTTTCCAGTTCTTTTTCAATGTAAAAATTTTACAGACTTCCTAACCCCTCTGGTCTTTACGGAAGAAAACTGACTTAAGATGCATTGAAGGGCCTTTGTGTTTTCACTCTGCAGTGAATAACAAACAGTAACACTGGTTTCATTTTTCAGAACTGACAAAATCCAGCACTCTCACCACACCAGTTTCAGAAAACTTCATTAAACCGCGCTTTGTGCCTGTTCTCCAAACAAGAAAAATGAACAGGTAAACTTGTACGCTTTTTCCCCACATATCTGGGAACCGCTCAGCAAAATCACAAATGGTAGTCAGTACAAAAACTTGAATATGAACAAAAATTATGCCACGTACACTAAGGTAACTTCAAGAAGAGTGTGTCTGACACACCCAAGGGACATATGGACAGTTCAACTTATTCAGCGCTGGTAGACAAGATGCTCAAATACCATCTTCTGCTACTCCTGTGGTGGGTTCACTGGGAGGGAAGCACCCTCCTCACGTATTGGCTTCGGGGGGAACTTATTGCTGCCTATCAGTACTTAAAGGGGGCTTATGAGAAAGATGGGGGCAAACTTTTTAGCAGGGCCTGTTGTGACAGGACAAGGGGGAACAGCTTTAAACTAAAGGGGGGTAGATTCAGACTAGATATAAGGAAGAAATTTTTTATGCTGAGAGTGGTGAAACCCTGGCACAGGTTGCCCAGAGAGGTGGTGGATGCCCCATCCCTGGAAACATTCCAGGTCAGGTTGGACGGGGCTCTGAGCAACCTGATCTAGTTGAAGATGTCCCTGCCCATGGCAGGGGGGTTGGACTAGATGGCCTTTAGAGGGCCCTTCCAACCCAAACTATTCTATGATTCTGTGATTCTACACTCATTAATGCAAAAGGTTTTCCCATAAGTATCTAATGTCACCTTTATTAACTAACAGTTGAAAATGCCAAAGCTTCGCCCAATTCACATATCATGAAAAGAAAACACCATAAAAGTAAAGAGCTACAGCAATCACTAGATAATCATTATCTTCATTAAAATACAGCCACAGGACTTCATATTCACTGCTTCATGACTTTTACTGAACTCATTTGCTGGTCACAGAGAAATCCAGTCCACAAAGGGAGCATTGCCATTTGAATCATTCTAGTGCTAACACCCTTGAGTGGGAATGAAAAAAATGTGTATTTTCAGCCCCACAGATGTGGTTGAACTAACAGCTATTTCAACCTTAATTAAAACAGTTCTTGTTACTTCCAGCATGATGCACACAATGCTTAACCTGTGTGCCCAGAGCAGCTCAGAAGAGAGGACAAACTATTTCTGCAGGCTCTGGTACGGCCAAAACCACATTAAAGCACTCTAGAATTATGCCCAAGGAAGGTTGCTTGTGTCAAGGTATCTCCATCAAGAGATATTGCTGCTAAATGCTACTAAGGACCTAATGAGCAAATGTAACATATGTGGAAAGCAGCTTCCTTGAAAACGGTCTTTGTAAATTTGCTTCCATGGTTTAGAGCCACAATGGAACATATGCATGCATTTTTTTGAATAGAAAGATTTGTGCATTTGTACAGTCGGGATTATTACTGTTTTGCAATTAAATAGTCCCTATAGTCTAGGCTACACTTCTGACAGTGAATAAGAATCTAGCTATTAGTTTACCACTTGTCTTCATCAGTTTCTTAAGTGACTCTGGCAATTGAATCAAGGAGATTTTTTTCCTGCTCAGCTCCATCTGTTACCTGAATCCATGGCCATCTGTCATTTTCTGCGGCAGTCCAAGCATTCACAAGACCTTTCTTATTAAGTCGTGCATAGTATGGATACCATTTCTGGAGTCCAAAAAGAGCTCGATGAGTGGATGACGCAGTAATTTGTTGGTTTGACACAATTCCTCCTTCTATGCCTAGTGGGCCAGAGCATCCTGCAAATGGAAACAAAAAAAGAAATGAATGCAACTGAAATGATCAACTCTTCTGAGTCCCAAGTGGCTGTAATTACAAATAGCATACAAATAGATCCAAATACGTTATTAGAAGAGATTTAAAGCACTTGGGTAGCATCTTCTTTTTGTAGAAATGGAAAAAAAGGTAAAAAAATATTGCTTATAAATAACCGTTCCCATTGCAAAATTAATGAAATAGATTTAAGCTTTCAATTTCTTTTAGTTTGTTCTAGCTGAAGATTTGTGAGTTTGGATTTTATGGATACAATGCAAGAAAATGGTAGTGGTCAATGACTCAATGTCCAGATGGAGATTGGTGACGAGTGGCGTCCTGCAGGGGTCCGTATTGGGACCAGTACTGTTTAATATCTTCATCATAATGACATAGACAGTGGGATTGAGTGTACCCCCAGCAAGTTTGCAGATGACACCAAGCTGAGTGGTGCGGTCGACATGCCAGAGGGATGGGATGCCATGCAGAGGGACCTGGACAAGCTCGAGAAGCGGGTCCTTGTGAACCTCATGAGGTTTAACAAGGCCAAGTGCAAGGTCCTGCACCTGGGTCGGGGCAACCCCCAGTATCACTACAGGCTGGGGGATGAAGGGATTGAGAGCAGCCCTGCCGAGAAGGACCTGGGGGTACTAGTGGATGAAAAGCTGGACATGAACCAGCAATGTGCGCTTGCAGCCCAGAAGGCCAATCGTATCCTGGGCTGCATTAAAAGAAGCGTGGCCAGCAGGTCGAGGGAGGGGATTCTGCCCCTCTACTCTGCTCTGGTGAGACCCCACCTGGAGCACTGCCGCCAGCTCTGGAGCCCTCGGCATAAGAAAGACACGGACCTGTTGGAGCGGGTCCAGAAGAGGGCCACGAAAATGATCAGGGGGATGGAACAACTCTCCTATGAAGAAAGGCTGAGAGAGTTGGGGTTGTTCAGCCTGGAGAAGAGAAGGCTTTGTGGAGACCTTATTGCAGCCTATCAGTACTTAAATGGGGCTTATAAAAAGGATGGGGACAGACTTTTTAGCAGGGCCTGTTGCAACAGGACAAGGGGGAATGGCTTTAAACTAAAGGGGGGTAGATATAGACTAGATATAAGGAAGAAATTTTTTACGCTGAGGGTGGTGAAACCCTGGCACAGGTTGCCCAGAGAGGGGGTGGATGCCCCATCCCTGGAAACATTCCAGGTCAGGTTGGACGGGGCTCTGAGCAACCCGATCTAGTTGACGATGTCCCTGCCCATGGCAGGCGTGTTGGACTAGATGACCTTTAGAGGTCCCTTCCAACCCAAACTATTCTATGATTCTGTGGTTCTATGAAAATGATCCTTAGATTCAAATACTGAAATAGTTGTTAAAAGCAAATTTAAAATTCTGTAATTACTGCAAAGTTCCATATTGCTGCTCTTGCCACAGATGTTAGGATTTAGCCAATATGCTACATATTGTTAATGCAGTTATCTTTAGAAATATGAAACTAGATACATGGTATTGTTCAGTTGCATTAAAAACAGTTAAAGGTCTTATATATTTAATCAGAAAACCACAAAGTATGCATTTAACTGTAATGTTCAAATGTTCATAATTTTATGTGTGGTATTCATCATTAATTTATTCACCTGAAATACTTGCAGATGTAATCTTTTTTAAAGTCAAGATATTTCTGCATACATTGTTTTCTGAAGCCACTCCATTTGGGTACAGGAACAGGAGCATTCAGTTATTGTGAGCAATCCAAACAGAGAAAAATTTGGAAATTCATTATATACAAATGATTAGCAGTCTACCTACTATTAAATACCCCCAAACACTTTCAAGTAAATAATTTTTTTTTCTCAACTCAATTTTGATGCAAAGTATAAAAAGAAGCTAACTGCAGGAACTACTGTAGCAGCCGATCTTGCTCAGTTGCCCAAAAGATCTTCTGCTTTGTGGGTCAACTGCACTTCAGCAATTTTGAACCCAACAGGATAGAGCAGATGTTTACTCTATACTTTAGGTTTTCCCAGAGGCCTGGCAGTGTTTCACCTTAAGCAGCACCCAAGAATGAACTCTGAAATGGCACTGCTACGAAATCCTTACACCATATGGGCAGAAAGTCACAAATAATTTAATTCCTCATTAATTTAAAGTTACAGAGAAGAAAAAGTGACCAGTGCAATTTTGCTCCTCTCGGCAGAAGCTGAGGCAGGAAGACAGTGCTGGGAGTCGCTGGCAATACAATCCCTGGGTATTGTGTGTCACTGATAATGGAGACAAATATAAATTAAATTGCAGTTTTAAGTTTATTATGGAGCAAGGGCCATGGACAAGCACATGCTTGAGCTCTGAAAAGATAAACTAAAACCCCCACAAAGGTGGGGTTCCAAATCTGTTACTTCTTAACTACAAAACCTGGTTTACTTCCAGAATATGCTTAAATGAAATATTGAAATTAATGACTGATTTGCACAATACGATGATTTAATCCACATTTTTAACAGTCCACAAAGTTCAGCTAGAATCTAAAGTCCTAGTACTACTTTTTTGTGTCATGTATCACCCAACAATAAAGGCGGCGCATTAAGCACTTGACTAATAACTCTCTTCATGCTGCACAAAACAAAACAAAATGCAGCTCTCTCCTGCTGCTGTGCCAGGTGCGTAGTAGTGCCAGAAGAAAACAAATTCTTTGTCACCAGCATAGGCAGGGACTATATAGGACGTATTCAAAAAATCCACGTATGTTGGAAAAGTGTCATTTTTCATTGTGTTGTCAAGCGTTACTTAAAAATTGAAAGACCTATTCAAATTTTAGCTCTGTTTCTGAAATCTTTTCATCTAATCAGCATAAATTCTTTTAGTGTATAAACTGCCATATCTGCTTGCAAGCCAGAGGTAAACTATTCTACTTTCCAAAGAAAATTCCGTATTTTCAAAAGTTTCTTATATTTACTTATTAAAATGTCTTTGTTGTTTCATGATGGAAAATAAAGTGTGCAGATGTGTGTCTATATGTATGTGTAACTCACAAACATACACACGTACACATAGGACTGATTCCAGCTTACCATGAAATTAACCACCCCTAACAGCTGGTATAGACTGATAAGTATTTAAAAATAGAGATGTGAGGAAACAGAAAAGAGGTTTCCAAGATGAGCTTAAAAAGGAAGCATGGAGGTATGGCAGGTGTTTTAATATGGATGTGGAGCATACAGCTATATTCTTTATAAATATTCTCCTCTCATGGTGAGGAGCACGGGGTGAGGACACCTGCCAGCCCTGCTAGCGTTATTCAGTGACCTAACGGGAAAAAATGTGTGCACAAGGACAGAGACCCAGCATGTGTCAGGGCCAGTTTTGAGTGGGGTCCAGAATAAGGATATTTGGCTTTAGCAGATAAGTTTCAAAAGAAGAACATGTATCTGACAACGAGACCCTTGATCTCCTATAGACAACCTAGCTTTGGCAGACTTGGAAGAGATGTGGATGTCCATTGTTTTTGCTTATCATCCTTTGTTTAAGGTGCAGAACTTTGTGGAAGGTTTTGATTTGAAGGCATATTAGTTCTCACGCTTGAGGTGCATTAAAAGGTATTTGAAATATGTGTGAATTCCTTGCAAGAGAAAGGTGAGTTTTCCTTTCTAAATTGAAGGCATTTAAATTACCACGTAGAGCACTTAACTCCACTTTGTCAGCTATGACCATATATGGTCAGAAGTGTTTACCTTCCTTAGCTTTAGGAGGATTATTCCTGAAATCCAAAGCAAATCTCTACCTTCAGCGAATAGGTACTTCATTGTACAAGCTTCTTATTTTAATTGTAGTTCCAGTCTTGGTTTGTCATGTTTGTTAGTTTTTCAATGTAAGTTAAACACAAAACTTACCACTCCTAAAAATTTATATTACCACATTAGAGATAATTTCTACAGAACGGTGTTCCATTCAAGCATAACAACATGACATGTGTAGGAAATATGAGACTGGATAACAATTTCTAGACAATATTAGCCTTACAAAGTAATATATATGTATGCACCACTAAGATCTGTCTTTAGAGGACCATCATTTTTCACTGCCCTGAAGGACATCAGATCATTTTCATGAGGTGGGAAGCCTGGATTAGGCTAAAGCTTAATCCTGCTCAAGGCGTGCTTGCAGGTCCAAACCACAGAACTTGCAATGCAATCCTACTCTGACCATAACAGTGCCGATGAACTGAGCAATTTCCGAGGGACAGGTCTGGCAGATGGGCCTTGAGGAAGCCCTCCCAAGGCTATCTCTTCCTGAGACATAAGATACCTCCACATGCATCAGGAGGGTTTTTTTTTTTTGAGTAGTCTTACCTTGAACTAGGCCACATTGAATTTAACTTTCAGTTTCATAGCCAGGTCAATCTGTCTTTCAAGATATTTTTAAAAGTCTTCAGTCCATTTTAATAATGCTAAGTACATTTCTTAAATTATCAGAACATTTTGCTATCTTACTTATTTATTGAATAGCCAGGACTCCACCAGAGTTTTTGCTAGGACTCTGTGAGTAAGCTCCTTCCACTGTTAAAACTGCCCATTTACCCACCCTTTAGGTCTTTATTTTTAATCAGACTTTACTCTACAAGAAAACGTTTCAGTTTACTTTCTTTTATCAGTTGAAAGGAAATAGTTGAACACATTTTTGGATAGTAAAATACCACACAGCAAACGGACTTCCCATAGCCATATGCTCATTAATTTCTTCCAAATACTCCAATAGATTTGTGAGTCATGCTTTCTCCTTACAAAAGCTCTAATGGGGCTATTACTCTCTAAATTCCCAAGAAATTTACTTTGCCTGAAAACTCTCAGCTGAATAATCTACCTCTGGTTCCATCAAACATGTTGTACCAGTAAAGGACTGGTTACAGACCAGCTTCTGCGTAAGATATTCAATTTGAGACAAACAATACTTTCCTTCAAGTTAAGATACTTAAGTATCTTAGTGCTTAAGGGCTGTGATATGCCATTGACTACTAACAATGAAGGAAACAAGAAAATGCAGCTTTTGGAGATTGTTTGTCTTTTAAATAAAACTGAGATACATATTTTGCAGAACAAGTACAAGCTGTATTATATTTTGCTGTTATACATCTGCTTCTATTAAATCCACAGTTCATTTAACAAAAATCATGACAGCTTGGGAAACTGCAGTCTCCGAGGAAGTAATATCACCACAGTGTCTTTGTACAATTCAGTCTGGTCAACATCAGCCATTAAATAGAAAGCCATTTTTATTAGTTAATGCTGACACACTGGGGTATGACAATCAGCTTGATGCAAGGAAGTAAAAAAAAAATAAAAAAGCAATTAAAAAGCTGTTTGACAGGTTCACAATACAGATTCACAAGGAAGATCTTCATCTGGAGCTGTTACTTTAGTGTCATTAAATAGCAAAATAATAACTCAAGCAATATTGTTTTAACCCTACAGTGACAATGGTACGCACTAAATAAAACCCTATCAACGCTTCTCTTGTTCTCATCAAACACAAACCTATGTCCATAATGCCCCATTGTCCATGAAGATGACAGAATGCAAAGGTGTCTGTGAATGGATCCAGTGAAGGATGGGAAAAGTCAACAACACAGAAAAAGTGAAGGATTCATTTATATCTTTTCAGTTCTCATAAGAATCCCCACCAACTCATGTGAAGATGGCATGGTTATAAAACTGTCTTGAAGGCTTCTTTTACAATCTCAAACTCAACTAGATCTGAAATGTTATGTACCATTTTGCACCGCAAAGCAAATGATCATTAGTCCAGATTTCACTTGTAGACCAATGGTATGGGGATCAAACAGCTCCCCAGACAAAAGATGAGTTCTGTGTTTCCACCCTTATCTCTTACAACAAGAAATCCCTTCAGCTGAACAAAAATATTTGTGTAAAAGGAAATAGAAGAAGATTACAGTTAGCTTACTGTGTTTTACATTGACATCTCTTCAGAGGTAGATTAGAATAGGGAATTATGTCACCCATTCCCCCTCTTAACAGGGGTAAGACAAACCATTTTAAGAGAAAGAATTACTACAGTAGGAGATAATTAGCAGAAAGCACTGGGTAAACATGTTACTTGAGTACATTTAAATTGGACTTCTACATTTATGTCAGTCCACAAATCAAGCAAAACCTCCAAATGGTTTAAAAATTGCTTGAAAATGTGAGGATTATGCCTCTGCAAGCAGAAGAAAAAGATTTCTTGTTATTGACAATGAAACATGACTGATTTTGCAGCGTGAATATATAGCTTTCATTTCGTCTGTTGGTTTGTCTCTAGCTAACGTCATAAAAACAAACAGATGCAAAATTGAAGGCACGCAGAAAACAAATCTGCTTTAGACATCTGCAATCTTGTCCTTCTCCAAGGACCTCATTTTCTGGAATGAGGTTACTCTGGCTGTGCTTAGCATAGCACGGTAATTGTGCTGAACACAAACCCTGACAATGGGATTACAGATGACCTCTGATATTGCAGTAATTAATGCTGCTCCCCACCATGCAATCTAGGCTTCAGCCTCCTATTTCTTCCTCTTGTTCCTCCTGCCACCCACACATCCTTGCCCAGTTTGTTCTGTCAAGGATAGCTCTCTTCAGATAACAGTGAATTTGTTTTTATAGGAGCTGGTTAGATGGATATGGACGATCATTTAGCAGTCTGCTATTAAAGTGCCCATCCATATGCAATGTACGAAGCGATGTTCTTGTAGGGCTTGTTTTTTCACAACCATGACACGATAATGCTAAAATCCTCTCTTCTTTATAAATACTATGTAAAAGTGCTTTTGCAGAGAGGTGGCTGGGAGACACAGCTTCCCTTTCTGCTAGAGGTGTCAGTGGATCCTCTCATGGTTTCAGTGACACGATGGTCCCCAATTGCCAACTTCACCATTGCACAATGGGATTACAGATGACGTCTGATATTGCACTAGTTAATGCTGATACATGCATAAGCTCCCCACCATGCAATCTAGGCTTCAGCCTCCTATTTCTTCTTCTTCTTGTTCCTTCACACATAGACTTCAGCTCTCTGACTATAAGCATTCTCCCACACTGGCCTGCAGTCCCCAGGGTGAGATTCACATTCTTCTGATGGTCATCCAGAGGCATTTTCCACACTGAGCAAGTCTGCAAAAACTTGTACTTCCAGCAAAGTGCAGGAGCATATGGAGACGACGGCTCAGACACTGAAAGCAGATTATGTCTTTTTTTATACAGCGCTGTGTCTGAAATGAAGGGTTGTTATTCAGGACTAATTTGCTTAGTTCTAGTTTGGCAATTTCTCCATTCTGCTCTTTCAGTAGAGTGTATAGGGTTGTAATTTCCCCGCAAAAAACCACAGGGATAAAAGTCTAGGGAACTGCAACATACAGCACAATTGAAGAGGGGGCCTATCCAACAGGAATAAAATTAAAGGAAGGTACAACTTCTGATTTAGGAACTCCCTAAACTGAAGATTGCTGGAAGCTGGGAAAATACAATGGGAGAACCATCACTTAGTGCTCATCCCTTTTCTTACATTCATTCATTAAGCATTTGCTTCAGATCACTGTCCAAGGCAGGACTATTGGACTGTGATCAGACCAAGCATGGTCATTCTTATGCTCAAAAAGAGGGGTACATTTAAAATATCAGACCTGCAAAGCTGTAATCAGAAAAATCACTTTTTTAATATTGTTCCATGAAGTGATCGTTGCTGCTGTGTTTGTTCTGAACACCATCACATTAACGTTATTGACAGCATCCCTAGGCACGTTCAAAATGCTTTTAATGGAACTGGCCTAGGAAGAGGACTTCCAGAATGAAGACACACTGTTTGTGGATCCCTATCAGAGAAAACCATGGCTTCAAATGATCTGGAAAAGTCTCTATCCCAAGACGTGTCAACTACATTACAGCCACACCACTCCTGACAAGTGTTTGCTGAAAGGCTTTTTTCAAAAGCTCCAGTAGTGAACATTCAACAATCCCATTTGGTGTTTGATTGAAGTCCAACTTGAATCTTTCTTATTCTATTTATTATTTCTTGTCCTGATTCTATGAACATGGGCAACAATGTCCTCTTCGTCTCTTCTTAAAATAGCCTTTAGTGTACCTGTTTCCTCTCCTATTCTCTTTTCTACCTGGGGATGCCAAATAATCACAATTTACACCAAGCACATGACATAGCACAAAGTGTGAAGGAGCACAGCTGTCGTTGCCGTATGGGTTATTGGACTAACTGGAGGCACAACCCAAAATCCAGGGGAAAGTTTAGAAGCCAGAAAAATGATCAGCTGAACCTTGGCCATGATGCACCATACAGCCAATTTACAGCCACAGCAGAAAACTATCACTCCATGGTGATTTCAGAAAGGACACGCACCATTGTCTACCCACCAAATACAAAATGCTTCCCCTGAGTTTACACCATTATTCAAGTTACAGCATTCAACAATTCACTGATACACTTTACCTTTATTTTATTCTGTTTTCAAGCAATGATTATGACAAAAAAAATATATGTATCTTGCAGTAAGGAGTTAGAGGAGTGTAGTTTCTCAAAATCCTCTGCTGAGCACTCATATAGAAATATATTAAACTTCATGTGAAAAATTATTTTTATATTTCAAGTTGGCACTGTGAAAAATAACATTTCTACCATGTTTGAGTAGCGACGTTAACCAGTTTTACGTTACTCATAGCCACTTAAACGCTACTAAGTTAAATCTGAATAAAACAGAAATTATAGAATAACACTAAAAAAACTTTTCACAAGAATTAAACTACATTCTTATCATAGAAGTTAAATTCATAGGAGCTTTCAAGTTGTACTACAAAATAATTGTCATATGGTCATACTTACATACTTAAGTCATGGCAGACAGAGAAACCATAGCCCCTAACTGCTGCATAACAGTAACATCATTATTATTATTATTATTATTATTATTATTATTGTTATCATCATCATCATCTTAGGTTACAATGACATGATAAGATATGTGATTCCAAGTTCTATTTACCAATCCAAAGATTTTTTGGTGGATCTCGATTTGGGTAGCTGTGGGTGGAGATTTGTGCAGTTGTGGATCTATTAATTACCTCCTTTACTTCTAGCCATTGTAAATGGTTGTGGCACAGAGTACAGCCAATGAACAATTTAAGCATAACTTAGGCATGTAAAAATGAAATTAGGAACCCAACTGGATTTAAAAATAATCTTTTTTTATTTGCTGCTG
>NW_008825533.1:1955053-1965170 GCF_000699105.1 Pygoscelis adeliae
CTCCTCTCCTCTCCTGGGTAATGATAGAAATATTTCTTCGAAGAATAGAAGAAAACTTGGCAACTTTCAAGCTATGTTAGGACTTTTGCTAATGAGACACAGTATTCTGCGGAAGTTCAGCCTTCAAGATTTCAAGAGAGCTGCAGACAACTTCCTTCAGAGTTCCTTGTTTTTTTATTTACATTTATTTGTTTTGGGTTTTTTTGTCTATGGAGCATGCAACACAGACAAAAACCTTACCTATGTGGCAAATGCATTATATTGTAGTGTATCCTCTCTTTCCCCTAGGTTCATTCCAAAGGACATGTTTTTTTTCTGTCACGGGGCAACATTTGTACTAGAAAAACTAGTAATTTTTAAATTGAGTGGATGAATATATCTTAAACTAGTAATATTACAATTTCCAGAAACTATCAGCACTCCCAGGGAAAAAGCAGTGCAAGCTAAAGAATATTCATACCAGTGCTGCAAAATGGGGTTCACCACTTGGAAAGCTCATATTCTGCCTCTCAACTGCAGTGACCTGCTGACACAAACGCACACTCACAGTCATGCTAGCTGGTGGGAATGCTAATTTCAGATGTGCTAATTGAACAGGAAATCTCACTGATTTCCTTTACAACTTTTGTTAAATCCTATCAGGAGAGGTGAAATACCTGATTCTGACCAGCTGACTGTTTTGAAGCTCTGCCTGATTCTCTGAATTAGTTACAGGAACCAGATGCTGATACTACTTTTTTTTTAAAGTGCAGACCAACTACTGTTAATCTGAAGGCAGCTCATGACATATGTATTTATGTGCTTAATGATTGCTTCTTCTCAAATCTGCCTGTTCCAAAAAGCAACTTTGAAAAAAAAAACAAACCCAAACCGTCTCTTGGAAGTAAAACTGGAAAGACAAAATATAGTTACACTGAAAGAAAATCTGCATTTTTCTAGCAGGTCTACAATGGAAATCAGTGGGATTACAACATCAATGTAATTAGAAAAAAAAACAGCCTGACAATGAGAATGTTCATTTGCCAGGAGAAGAGTATGTGCTTTTCAAGTGGCAAATCTCATTTTGCTGCCTAGAGACATTCTTTCTGTCTTTGTGGTTGTTGTTTCTTTTTTTTCCCCCATCAGAACAGCAACTGTTCCTAGAAATGACAATATAACTCGTTACAAGATGTATTCATTGAAATTGTTTAAAAACTACTAGCAGCACTAATATGAATTCTACATTACAATGGAATACATGTTCTTCAGAAAGAAGTAAAAAGGCGACAATGTCCTACAATATACTGCTGAAGTGATATGCTAAGTATGAGCTATATCCACAGTACTGAACACAAACTGCATGCAAACGACTGTTATTTAAATCTGACTACCCAGAAACAACAGTTTTTATGGCCTCTAAGCTGTTTCCACCTTCTTCTATAACATTTCTAACTTCTTAATAACTGGAAGTTCAGATATTGGCATTTAGATCTTGTTCCTGGAAGTCATCTGATGTAGGTATAACCCCATATTCATGTAAAGCAGCTTTAAGGATCATGGCTTGAAGCCCTGTTAAAAATAGAGAATTAATTTAAAAGTCATGGACTTTTATTAGGGTGGAAAAAATTCAGAATGAAGATTCAAAAAGTTATCTTCATATATGTGCAGTAAAAGAAGTCTTTCATTACTACAGCAGTGTATTAAAATGAAATGTAATATTTGTGACTCCATAGTGTATTTTAAACATAAATCAAATCTGTATACATACTTTTTTTCCTTATCCCCTTATTCTTCCTTATCAACATCTCTTTTCACCATAAAGAGGACATTATTCCAAAGTGTTTATATTTAAAAACAGCTAACAAAACAAAGCAAACATAAGCGATACAATTCATGTGACCCAGCTTCAGCTATCTAAAAGTTACATATCTACCCTGAAGTAGCTGCTTAGGCTCTTTCTGTCACCTGTGGGAAGAAACAGGCAACTCTAAACCACGATTTCCATTATTCCATTATCTATTAAGGAAGTGTTGAAGACAGATGTAATTGTCTTCTCTGTTTCTACTGACCAAGGAACAAGCCTAGAGCACTGTCTTCAACTTAGTGCCTACGTTTAAGAGGCTAAAATTAAGTGAACTGCATCAAATCAGTTTTAAAAACACTGAAAAGACATTACTTTCAAAATATATGATGATACGTTTTTCTGCAAGGCTAGATTTACTAGACAGTTAACATACTTGGGCTTTATGGAAAAAAAGTCTTTTAAAAACAGGTGCCAAGGAAGAGATGAGCGTAACAGCAAATAAACAAAATTCCAGACTTTGATTTTTCTGTTGAAAAAGATGATCATGAGGAGGTTGATGTGACTTGGAATTGGAATTACCAAGTCATTCAAGTTGAAATACCCACACCAAACCTCAGAAAGCTATTTGCCATAAAAATACCAAGTGACTCCTCATTCTGTCTGTATTACATCTAATGTCACTGGTGGTGTATCTCAGGGGTCAATACAAGGGTCAACACTGTTCAGTGTCTTCATTAATGACCCAGACACTGGGACAGAGTGCACCCTCACCAAGCTTGCCGATGGCACAAAACTGGGAGGAGTGGCTGATACAACAGATGGGTGTGCTGCCGTCCAGAGGGACCTCAACAAGCTGCAGAAATGGGCTGAACAGGAGCCTCATGAAGTTCAACAAGGGGAGGTGCAAAGTCCTGCCCCTGCCCCTGAGGAGGAACAGCCCCGTGCACCAGTACACGCTGGCAAGCTGACCAGCTGGAAAGCAGATTGGCAGAGAAGGACCTGGGGGTCCTGGTGGACAACAAGTTGACCATGAGACAGCAATGCACCCTCATGGCAAAGAAGGCCAGCAGCCTGCTGGGCTGCATTAGGCAGGGCATTGCCAGCAGGCTGAGGGAGGTGATCCTTCCCCTCTACTCCGCACTGGTAGGACCACACGTAGAGTGCTGCATCCAGTGCTGGGCTCCCCACTATTAAAAAGACATGGACTTACTGGATTGAGTCCAGCACGGGGCCCTGATGACTAAGGGATTGGAGTGTCTGACCTACAGGGAGATGCTGAGAGAGCTGGGACTGCTCAGCGTGCAGAAGCGAAGGCTCAGGAGGATCTTACCAATGTGTATAAATGTCTGATGAGAGGGAATGAAGACAAAGGAGCCAGACTCTCTTCAGAGGTGCCCAGTGACAGGACAAGAGGCAATGGGAACAAATTAAAACACACAAATTCCATCTGAATGCATGAAAAAGTTTGGGGTTCCTGTTGTTTTTTTTTTTACTGTGAGAATGGTCAAACACTGGAACAGGTTGTCCAGTGAGGTTGTGGAGCCCCATCTATGGAGATACTAAAAACCTCAGTGGACATAGTCCTGGGCAACTGGCTTTAGGTGTCCCTGCTTGACTAGATGAGCTCCAGAGGAGTCTGTTAACCTCAACCTTTCTGTGACCCTCTGATTCCAAATAGTTGTAACTCCAGGTTCTTTTCAGATCAATGCTCACAGACTGGTAAATCCTGGTGTCAAACCAACAAAGAAGAGCCCTTCCTGAGTAGGAATAATCTAACATTGTTCTGTTGACTTTGGAGTGTTATTGGTTTACAGTGGGTGAGGATTTGCCCCTGAAGTACTTAACTGTATCCAGTATTATACAGTGCTACATGAAATAACAATATTAATAACAACAACAACAACAACAACTTGTTCATTGATTTAGCACTTTTTCCTTCTTGGGAGCCATTCTTAAGCAGAACACTTTATACAAATGTGTTTGCAGTCTACATTTTTTTGATAAAATTAAGTATGAATATATTTCAGTCCCAGTCAGTCACAGACTGTTAGAATGATACCTGACATACAAAAATTCTGTCTGTTTTCCTATACCAAATTAAATTTGTGCTGTTAGCTGCATGGATAATCAGTATATTTAAAAAAAAAAAAAATAGAAGAATTTCTAAGTGTAAGAATTACATCTTAATTTCCAGGAAAAGGTAGAAGCCCAAGGAGACTTTTCATTTTCCAGAAGATGCTGTCTTTGCTTATGTATGCAGACCATATGTGTAAATGTACACTATGACAGACTGAAGAAGAGCTAAAATCTTAAGTTACTGGAAGCACTCCGTTTGGCTTTTTATATGCAGTTTGCTTCAGTCATACTTGCACAGAGCAAATATATTATGTGGAGGTATTGTGAAGGACAGTCACACATCCCAGCTCATTATCCGATTAATTGTCTCACAGCTTGGCTTCAGTAGTCCAAGAGCACTGATTACAGTGTACAGCATACAGCTGCAGATTGCACAGACACAGTAGGTATATTCCTACACACCCATTTTTTTAATGTATTGGCCTCCTGTTTCTTTGTCAAACACATTCTTACTGCCATCTCATCTGCTCTCGAGTTCATGACAGGTTTTTTTTTCTCCCACTAGCAGCTATTGCTTCTTATGTCATCTCTTAAAACATCACATTTAAATACAAGCAAAGCCTAAGCCCTCTACAGTCCCTCCTATAAAGAGGCAGATTTTCACTTGGAATGAATCCTAAATTGTGCATAAGCTGTGCATGGAACAGTGACTTTTAAAATTTTAAAACTCTACAGATCTCTAATATGAATATTAAAATCACCATTGCCCAAAAGGGATGGTATACTACTGCACCCACTTAGCTATAAATCTGATTTTGGTAATAAGACCTTTACCCATACCTAAAAATCTCTAGCTCAAGTGAAGTGGTGCTTTGGACTTGAGCTATTCAATCTCTCATTATATGGACAGGAGTTTGAAGATTGCTGGTGAGCATATCATAGGGGGGATACAGCAGCAGACTACAAGCTCAGCTTTACACATTTTCGCTATTGGCTATCAATCATTCTGCAGCTAATCAAATTGTTTGCTTACTCCATGTAGCTCAAGTGTTTTTTCCACAATCCGATGTTTTGATCTGAGTGATATTGAGTAACTTGGTTGTAGCAACTCATGTTAATTGTTGTTCTAAAGACTAATCCTATGGGCAAGACCAAATCAATGTTTTCGTTGCCATTGAAGGAATTTAATCAGCACTTCCAGTGAGACAAGGTAACAGATCATGTGTTCCTCTTTCTAGTCCATCGCAATGCAAAATGAAACCACAAAATAGAATTTACAAACCCCCATTTTATTTTGCATTTCAGTAGATGTGGAGAACACAAAATGTCAGTGAGTATTTCAGATATTTTTTATCTATTACTAGATAAAAAACTTAGAGTCACAGGATTTATAACCTCCACATGACTCCTAACTACACAATGGAATAGCACATTTTTGCCCAGCCCTGGTAAGTTTATAGAGCCATTCAGCTCTGAAATCTGATTAACAGAAAGCATTTATCTCCATAAGTTTGCTTCACAAATTTAAAACAAAACAAATTGGATTTTCTTGACCTATTAACATTTTAATTATTATTACTATGATTTCTGAAGTGTGATTCCAAGTATGTTAGTAGCCAGTGTGGTACGGCAGCACTGAGGTGAAGAATATGATTAATCTTGTTTCATGCCTTCACATAAAATACTGTATGTCAAGGCAACATCTTTACCAATTTGCATCAGTAGCAGCTAATGAGCACACAGACACTTCCAGACAAGCAAACTTTTCAAATGATGTTGTGTTAAGCTACAAGTCTTTAGGAGGTGACATGAAAATGAAGTGATTAGTTATGTTCCATGCAACAGAAGACAGCTTTTCAGACAGTAATGGGAAGAATTGCTACCTATTTGCTGATATGTCCACAGAGATTAAATGCTTTTTATGCTGAGGTAGCATCTCAGCCAACAGCAGCACATTATTCTGTTCCCATACTGGTCAACACGGTTCATGTGTGTAAGCAATGGCTATCAGAACTAATCAAATATAAAGAAATTGGATGTTACGTTCTACTTCTCAAGAGTGCCATTACTGCTAAGTGACTATCATGTGCCTCCATTACTAAATCCTCTCTTCATACTTTTATAGTAAGGTTGTAAAATTCACTTTTGCCCTTTACTTGCTCTACAAGCTCCGTGCTGAGGACACAGACTGAAAATAAAGTTAGGCAACTCTAAGGTAGTCTGAGGATTTAGAAAAGGAAGCAAAAGGATTTTCGAGTTCTTTCGGCACCTGATAATGACTTGCTTTCTCCAGTGGTAATGTGATTTCATGACGTAGTGTTTTAGGAATTATGCCTAGACAAAAAAGCTAGGTTTAGGGACTACAGAGCCGCACAAATAGATCAGCGCTCCACTCCCACCTACAAAAAACAGCTCTAGAGGACACTGTGGGAACTACAGGCAGGTGAGTCTACTTTGACATCTTGTAAGCTGCTGAGTCTATAATAAAGGTCACTAAGTACCTGGATAAAGACAAACTGTTGAAAAAAAGCCAACATGACTTCTGTAAATGGCAGTCCTGCCTCACCTGATGGAGTTCTTTAATGGTGACGATATGCGTAGGGATAAAGGAAATACAATGGAAACAGCATACTTGTATTTTCAGAAAGCGTTTGATAAAGTTCCACATGAAAGGCTCTTGCCAGGGAGTGGGGAAAAGGCCCTGCTATAGACAGAAATCTAATTAAAGAAAAGGAAATGGCCTTTCAGGATGAAATGTCAGCAGTGGGATCCCCCAAGGATCATTGCTGGAGTCAGTTTTACTCATCAGTGACCTGGAGGAAAGTATGAATAGGGAAATTGTTCTCTTTGAAGCTACTAAGCTCTCTTGATCAAATGCTAGTCTGATGATGAACAGCTCCAGAAGGACATAGAAAATTGAATGAGTGGTCAAAAGGGTGACAGATGAAGCTCAATGTACATACATGGAAGATACTCCATCTATGAAAAAAGCCCTAAAATGTGCCTACACAATATTGAACTTGGAAATGGCCATTACAACTGCAAATAGAGATCTCAGAGTTATCATCATCAGCTCTCTGAAGTCATTGGCTCAAAATGCAGTGGCAGCCAAATAAAAAGTTAGGCATTGAGATGAAGACATAGAGTATTATTTTACAGGTATATGAAACTCTGGTGTGACCACATACCATGCGCAGTTCAGGTCTCTGTCACAGTGAGAGACATGATGGTTAGCCAAACAGATTGTTGAACTATCTGACCCAGTATGGTGCTTTTTAATGTTCTTAAGAAATTACCAATAAAATGGTAGTGAAATTTAGCTAAGAATCCATTAGGTTGTTCATGTAAATAGTCTGTTTAAAAACAACTCCCCAAGAAAACACACTGAATGCATAATGAATAAGTATAGCAGTTCAATTAAGAATAGAAACTAGACTTTAAAAAGCTGCTATTTCAGAAGGCATCTCCTTTTATAGGCTCTTTACTTGGTATTCTGTAGGAAGCCTAATTATCCAATAATTTAATATTTTACAGAAAAAAAATGTTTGTTAGGGGATTGCCAAGAAGAGAGTTGTATTTCTAAGCTGACAAACTAAGAAATAATATCCCCCTTCCTGAAATATCTCCAAAATAAACATCGTCAATGAAGCCACTAGATAGCTGTGACTTTTTCATTCCAGATGTTTAGAGAAGAGATGCAAGATATTAGACAACATCATCCAGTCACCAAAATCCAGATCTTTTAGCATTTTCCTTTCATAAATGAAGCATAAATAAATACTTGCATTTATTGTGGATAAAATCCTCTCACCTTATTTACAAAATGCCTAGACATTTGAAAAGATATAGATTGACTTAGTAACTTTCATTCATGACTATGTAAAGAGAACTATTCACAAAATGTTATAACAAAAGGCAAATGGGAAGTTACCTGTCAGTAATACATAAATGAACACAACTCTGTTTACAAATTCATCCTGGTGCTGAGTAAGAGCCAGGAGACTCCACTGTCCTGACAATGTCTGTATTAAGAAATTCCAAATAAAGTTGCACATGACAAAATTACAATGCAATTACCACAGCCAAGTTGTTTGATCCTTTAGATTCAATAAAGTAGCAATTGCATTAAACTATGCTATTATTTATCCATAATGACATCAAAAAACTTTAACACCATGTTATAAAAATTTACACATCTCAGTTTAAATTCCCAATAACCTCTTTGTCCTGTGTCCTCAGTGCCAGTGCAAAAAGCTCACATGACCCTGGAAACACCTTAATGCCTTTCTTGTCTAAGTCTCCCTATGTAAAATTTCTTGTGACTTGAAATCCTTTTGGCTTAACATGGACCACAATATTGCAATGTCGGATGCTGATCTGCTAACTTAACTGCAGTAGGATTTACAGAGCAGGGGAATTTGTTTCTCAACTTCTTGTCTTGTGCAAGAGGATCTAATCTCAGCACTAAATGCAAAACTCACAACAAGGAGGAATGTGTGCACTTAACTACAGTATATCTTCAGCAGGCATGCATTTGCTTCTAACAACACAAATAAGAATGAACTACAGTTTGGAAAATAGAGCAGCTTGAGTTGAAGGTTTGTATGTCTTTCAGGAGTTGTAAAGTTTAAGTGAACAAGACTAGTACCTACTTATAAGAGAACCAACTTTCTTCCTTATCTGATCAAATTTGAAATCACATTATTCATACCCCAGCCCCTGACGTACTGGGAATTACGGGTTGCAACTCTCACACTGTCTTCTGAAAGTGCTCCACCATGCATAAAAGATGTCAATTACATCAGAGACCAGAATCTGCTTTTCCTCAGGCCCTTTCTTGGGTCACAGAACAGCACAGTGACATCTCTGCTTTCCCGCGAGGAAGCACTCTTCTGCATTACATCCCTTACACATGGGCACTGTGGGCAGATGCAGTTTTTCACAAAAATTACACTTTTCCTCAACTTTTCAGGCTGGCTAACTTAGGCAACTCCCTACCCAGTAACCTATCTTGGTGAATTCCTTGGGGTCTACTTCTCCTTGTAACTTTGCAGACATAGCAAAGGTGACACAGATGTCACTAGGATAGATGATGACTGCCAGTTAGGCTTTCCATATTGAACTTAATATACTTCTAAAGTATATTAAGGTGTCGGAAATTAGGATTCTCCATCACTAAATAATAACAATGAAGAGCTTCAAAAAAATAGTGTTTCAATCTTTAAATCAATGTGCAATTAATGCTAGAGAATTTTAACTTCTTAGGTGAAGGGGACAAACACACTACACTTCATTAATAAATCATATTTTACTTCCAGCGGTTATATTTGTATGTCTAAGACTAAAGCACAGCTTTTAAAGGACGTCATGTAACTTGTGCCTCATCTTGCCTGCAGAGAACTTAGTGGGAGACCCACCGCCACCTTCAGCAGAGATGAGAAGAGGCTGAACGGATTCCATCATGCCCTTTGGGAAAGGAATTTAATTCTTCAGGTTTTTCCACCTGACACTTTTTATCAAGGAAAGAACTTCCTATGTCTAAAAATGAACAAAACCCAATACTCACTCAAATTCACATGTGATGGAAAAATTAAAGGTATTGGGAAAAAAAATTGTGGAAGGACCACAAGGTAAGAAAAAGAAGAGGAAGAGGTTTCAGTAAGCACAGTAAAATGCATATTCAGCTTCCTGTACGGATGTTTTACTGCTATCCAGAAGAGAAAGCACACTTTTTAGAAACATTGAAGAAAAAGAAAGAATCATATTTGCACACAGTGGATGTAAGGATTCAAATTTGCTTTCAAAGTTAAAAGAAAACTGGGGAATATTTTTCCCAGCAATATTTGCTTTTCTCTAATGTTGATGTAATGAATTACAACATGGTTACTTTTTATGCTACACCTAGGTTGAAATTTCAAAACATAGATGGGTAAAAATGAATTGCAAAAAAATAGGAACAGAGTAGTTACGAAATTAGGTTTCAGCAACAGGATCATAAATGGGAATTGATATTATTAGAATAACAATAGATACAATATTATGAACTACACACTGGAACTGATCTTCAGTGAAGGTGTGCAACAGTCCCATCAACTGTACAGACTTGCCAACAAAGGAAAATCTTTGAGCTCTATCAAACAGATTTTTCTGGATCAGTAGTGGATATTAATCTGTCCACCAGTTTTAAAGAGTAAAAGTTTTGTGTCGTTCTTTTCTGTAAAAAAAATTTCTAAGTAACTACACCAAACAAAGAGCTGG
>NW_008825533.1:1965203-1965979 GCF_000699105.1 Pygoscelis adeliae
GAAAGAAAAAAAAAATCACTGATACAAAGGAAAAGGGTTTGAGCTAAGAGTAATTCCATCAGCCTTTCTCAGCAAAGTAATAATCCTTTACAATACTTGTGAATTTTTAAAGTTTTAACTTTAATTAAAATTTTAACTCATAAAAACCTTTCCAATCTGAAAACTCACTCTCACTCTTCTGAGTCCCAATTTATGTACACCATGATAGAAACACATGAAGCCTTTCTCTCTCAGTATTGCGGTTCCACAGAATTTTTCATATCTGTTCATGTCCTCATTTATTTTGAAGCACTGACAGCCTTGAGTAAGTAACACTGTGGTTGCTGATCCTCCAAGCTGCGAGGGTGCGTCCACGTGGGGCGGCTCTCGGGCTGACGGCCACTGCCTGTGCAGCTGCCTGCAGCAACGGAGGCATGCCGTTTGCCTCTGATCTGACAGGTAATGAACAACTGCCATTCCTGTGCTGAACCCTGAAGAGGCTAGAAAGCAGACCAAGTTGTGATGAACGACACGCCACTTTGCCTTGTAACACAACCAACGGTAAGACACTGGAGATAGATAGTCTGAATTTCTTGTCTTGTAAGGCCTCAGATCATCTAATGGAACGTAACAAACGAGCATGGTGGCAGTCAGGGACTAAAATAGATGTAACCTACTAGCATCGCTCATTCCCCTCCTACGTATCTTACACATCGCTGCACCGATGCCTGCAACAGGAGCTTTGCTGGACCCTCCATCTGTCCAAAGCAGCAGGAGCTGTGAATCTTGCCTCAGCA
>NW_008825533.1:1966035-1986432 GCF_000699105.1 Pygoscelis adeliae
TCCCTCTCCTTCTGAAAACTGCAGGTGGGAGCTGTGCCGAGCCTGGAGATTTTAGTTCATTTAGGGCTCATGTAACCATGTTTTGTTCCATTTTCTCTTTAGTTTACATGGATTTTCATCTTCACAGCTTGGCTTGAATTCCAAGTCCAAATGAATCTCCAAAATGTGAATCAACTTTCAAACCTCAAACTTTTGCAAGGTTTATGCCATACTCGCCTGTAATTCTACTCTGTGCCTGGTTTGTTAACTACTGCAAACCTCAAGGCAGTTTAATTATGAGGAGTTTGTATGGCTCTAAAGATGATTTTTCTCTCATTGCTCATTCCTGTGTCCACCAACGGGTAGCAGCAGACCAGACCAGGCTGACTCAGATGGCAAGCCACCCTCCATGACTAATCTATTTTGAAATAAATGGCTTATGTCTTATAAATACTAAGCCTTGAAATAAGGTATTTTCCAATTGGACTAGTACCTGGAACAGAAAAAAATGGTCCTGTGACCTGGCTGTTGGGAACTTTGTTGAGCCTACTGCAGCTGTAAATTGTTCTTTTCATACATTTATAATCAGTGCTTTTATTGAAGGTGTTTTTCCATACTTCTACGAGCTTTTTCTGGTCATAATAACTCGTGATTTGTTTTCAGCTTGCTTCTGCTGAAATTATTATTCAGCAGACTTATTATTCATTTCTGTGAGGATGTAAAAATAGAATGTGCATTATTGACCAGACCAAGAACTTAAGTGCTATAGAGACTACTTGAAGAATAAGTTTTCTTTTTGAGTAATTTTGTAATTTGAGTAATTTTTCTTTTAAGGGTTAGAAAAGCTGAAATATGTATTGTCATAGGCTTTGCCATGCATAAAAATGCACATAAAAATTTCTTCCAACACAGGAACAGTGGATCATATTTATAAGATAAGTATTTTTTCTCCTCTACTTTTTGTGAATGTCTACGATTCTATGTTACTGAAAAGGTAGGGTCGTATTGCTCCCTCAGTAGGAAGAACAGACAGGTGGAAGACAGGTAGGAGGAGGAATCCCTGACCTCAATGCAACCTTCCTGCCTCTTTACTGAGGGTAACTGAGGCGCACCATGAGTCAAGAATCACACAATGTCTAAAAAAGGCAGATCAGTAGGTTTAAGTAAGAAAACATGGCAAGAAAGTCGCCACAACAAGGTGGTTCAAGCTAAAATGAGATGTTACAAAGTCAAGTTGTATGCCTGAATATAGGGTTGAGTTCATATTGTAGTTATTGACACAACCCAAAAGCTACTATTGCACTAGATAACTCATGTAGTAAGGAGACGACTAAATGGGTAAAATATGCCCGTTGGGTCCTAAGGGCTTGTCTGAATATTTTACCATGAGTTTCTGTCAGGTGTCTGAGTAAAGATTGTATCCTCTACTGCCTAATCAAAGTAAGATATTGAGAAATGAATTTTCAAACGGGGACATTGCTGTACAGTACAACTGCAGCAAGATGAAAATGTATCCAAAGGCATAGGGCTGAGGACTTTATTTCAACATCAAACACTGAGAGATCAGTCTCATTGTGTTGAAAGGAAGAACTACAATGCTGATCTGTTGAGCCTAATTTCGCACACCTTTGCGTCTTACATGGGATGCCTGGACAAAGTAGGTCTGCAGCAGAAGGGCCAGAGTGTGCTTTGTTGTTTGAAGACTCAATATTAGAAATGTTAGAGTTTGATTAGTATTTGTCACTAGGTCATTGAAATGCCTGGGAGAACATTTCAATGTTAATAATGTGTTCTGTCATTTCTATAACATTTTCTGCCTCTTTGCACTTTCATACCAACACACTACACAGAAATGCTAGCCAGACAATATTCCCAGAATGGTGTAGCCTCAGCAGACCTCATTAGTTTCAGCAAGAGATTCAAGATGGGTTTTATCCAATGCAAACATAGAAATTGTGTCCCGTCCATGATCAGCTGAAATAGTTAAAAATGTATATGAAGTATTCACCCTTACTACTGATACATTTAGCCTATCTTTCATCATTCATTTAACCTCTTAAATAATTCCTGTTTTTATTCTTATAGCATGTTCAAAAAATTACAAATTACCTAGACTGGGTTGAATTACATGTGTTAAAGTCACATTTAACATGTAAAAGTTTTCCTTCTTGCACTTTCAAAATGTCTTTCTAATATGTTTCTGTTCTAAGATATTTCTATAATCCAGGGAGGTCATAAAAAAAGTATTAACATTAACATTATATTAAATTGTTACATTTCTTTTAGGCACAAAATTTTTTCCATTCTTCCTTTTGTCTGAGATTAACCATGTACTATTCCCTAAGCCAGCAAGGACATCATATGAATGATAAGTTAACTACCCTGAGTAAATAAAAAAAAAGTGAATTAATTTCTCTGAGGGTAATATTTGTGTATACATATACCTACATACACACACATACAGAAATACCTATAAAATCTCCTTTATTTTTCATGCAAGTCCTGAACTTGTCATCTAAATAATGACACATGGGAATGTATATATTTACTGAATTTTTATTTGTTGTATCCTTGGCAAATGGGATGAGAATCCTAGCTTTTAAATTTTATGATCTTTGAAGAGAAACCAAGGAAAATACAAAAATTAAAATAAATTATTATCTTTTCCTTAAACATGAATTAAAGAACAATTTCTACACTCTTGATTAGACCGCGGCTTGAGTAACATTTTTAACTTGTGTTAAGTCTTGATATCATGCCCAGGCTCTGCCCCCTACCATTCTTCCGTACCAGCCCGGCACTTGTGTGGCCATAAAGTTCACTGGATCAAAGAACTGATCTGGTTCATTAACTACTTTTTTTATTTCCTGGGTCACTTTTTGGCAGGACAACAAAGTAAACAGGTAAAACGGCAGCCCAGAATGAGAAGCCACAAAAGCAGCAAGATGGGCAAAGAAGAGCTGAAGCAAGGCTCCTTCAGGCAGCAGCAGGGCTGGTGTATGTCAGTTTTCAAGGAATTGTTACTTTACAGTATGATGCAACGAAAAACAGGAGTAGGGCTTTTTGTCCCAATTCCCTGACAGAAATAGAAAATCTGTTTGGAAATTTCTGGACTTTGAAGGCAATCACAAGAGCTTAGCTGTTTAATAAATTGGAAAGAGAGCAACAGGAAACCTGTCTTGATTCAGTTTAAGGTCATAATCTACAGGTCATCTAGAAATCTCTCAGGTTCAGCATGTGCCTTAACAGAATTTCCAGTACATACCTGCAAGATGATTGAAAATGGAACAGCAACTCCAATATAAAAACGTAAATTATTTTTGTACCAATGAATATCTTCTTCTTTTGCAGATGATTATAATGCCCTTAATTTAAATACAGGAGTCTGTATTTCTAGAAATTACAATTCTTTCTATAGTTCATTTTTTTTCCTAATGAAAGTTGAAAACCTGGATTAACTGATTAAACATGACAGGTTGCTGGATATCAACATAAATCATTGGCATCTTGAACTACAGAGCAATTTCAAGAACACAAAAAACCAAACCCAGTATGTTTGGCCAGTTTTGTCTTACAGAAATTTGCTACATTTTATATAATACCAGTATTTCAAATCATAAAGCTGTAGATATTCAAAACAATCAAGAATATGCTTAAAACCAAACTTCATATTGGATTATTCACAGAATTAATCAAACCGCTATTTTGAGCTATAGGGAAATCTCCTAAATCTCCTTCAAAGAGATTTTAATAGTTATCAGTAATTTAGGGAACTCAAGTCCATGTTGATTCCTGTCAAGTAAAGTGTTTCACAGTGGCTCACTACCAGCTTTAAGCCACAAAATATTGCCAACTGGAGGTGCATAAAAAATCTTGTGCCTTAAAACCTAGGCTCCCCAGCAGGTAATCTGGAAATGAGGTATGGTTGCAATGGGATCATGTTTACCATTCAACAACAGTCCAGTGCTTAACAGCTTAATTTTAACAGGCATTTTCATGAGCTGAATTCACCAGAAAGCCTGTTACCAGGTTTATTAATTTAAGAAAATGGTTAAGTTCTGATTCCTATCCATATTTTGAAAACACAGACTTCTTGGAAGACAAATTTTAGCCCGACGTAAAGCTTCCCCCTGAAAACATAGCTTTTAACCATTTCATAAATTGTTTTATTTTGCCTGTGCACTTTTTGTGCTCTCATCCTGTGATGTTTGTTTTGTGTAGAGTTTTTCTGAACCTAAGCATGGAGGTTTTTTGAAGCCTGAACCCTGCTGAGCCAGGGCTGGTAAGAGCTGGAGCTGGGGAAGACAGAGATACACAAAACTCACTGAAGACTGTGAGCATCAAGTTGAACTCATCATTTGAACTCAAAGGAGTTCAAATGCCAGGCACCTGAAACCAAAAAGTCCCAACAAGTGAGGACACTGACTTTAAAACACACTTATAAGTGAAATACAGAAGACACCAAAAGAAGCAGTATAGTCTCTTCAAAAAATACTGTGAAACTACTTATTTCTCCTGTGCTACAAACCATGAAAGTTGCAGGTGTTCTGTATTCCTGCAAACAATTTTGAAAGAAAGAAAATTCTAAAATCACAGTGCATCAGAATGCTTTGGATGACACCATCTAGCCTGGATATCTGCATGTAAGCAGAAGTCTTGAAAGTCTCTTTATGCCTAGACCTGTCAGATCTTTAGATAATTTTTAAGTAAAAATTGCACTGAAAGAAGGGGCATTTTCATTTAAAGAAAAAAATGCCTCTTTAATTTCCACAGAGAGGAAGACAGAAGAGACCAAGTGCAATATAAACACATTAGTGTACTAAAACATAAAGCACAGGAAACAAACGAAAATAATGTGAAGGTACACTGCTTAGCTGGCTTTCCGCCATGCTAGACAAACTAAACTGGTGTATTTGCTCTGAATGCAGTCCTCCTACATATGGGCATGTTGAATACACAGAAAAGGAGGTGAAAGGGCCATAGCATATATAAAAAACATTCACAGTGACTAATTTGACCTGTATCTTTAGACAAAAAGCATGAGAAAATTTGCCATATGCTTTAATGGCAGCAACTCTTGGCAATCAGCAAAATACAGCTGAAAATGGACAATGGTGAAATTGTAACGTGTCCACTGTATAGTACCATCTGTTAGATAAAAAAAAGTGATAAAAAATAACCTGTGGAACTCCTCACAAATTATTGCCATTCACAATCCATGTTGCTCATGGGGGATTTTAACGATACAGATTCGTATTGAATAATGCAAACAGTCTGACACTGATGAAAGTGGCTCCCCGTTGCCTGCAAGAGAATTTTGTGATCCAGAAAGTAAAAACTTCAGCCCCAGGAGAATCTGTCTTGGAAGCAGTACTTATTTATAGAGACCCAGGACTAAGGAAAACTGTAATGGAGGTAATCATAATTGATAGCTTGAATTCAGCACAGAAGCAAGAAATAGGTTCAGAGAGTACAAGAACAGAAGGAGATGCAGCTGCATCAAGGAAATGCTGAGGCCTTAAGAAATCTAGAAAGTAATATGGAATTAATATAGTTGAGTTTTTGCATTCAGAGGATGGGAAAAGGTGCTCTCTTTCCACTCTGTGTTTACTAAACATCTGCAGGCAAATTTTGTAAATACCAGATGCTCAGTGAAGTATCTCTTAACAAGTTGATAAGCTTATTCCAGAACAATTGAATATGTCTGAAGCCGTCAGTGCTCTTGCACTCCACATTACTTTGACTTTGCTTCATCCTGTGCTTTCCAGCAATGAGAAGCAGCTGGTTTAACTATCATTTATGCCTGAATGGCTAAAAATAGCAGTAGCTAATAAGAAAGAAAGAAGATTGAATTTAAGCCTCTCCAGAAAAAAAACGAGAGGTCAGGCCAGTGCTTCAAAATTAGAAGGATATGTAAATAAAACAGAAGAAGGCCCTAAAGCAGAAGCATTACTGGGGTGTGAACCACATCAGCTGACAGGAGACCATCTCCATGTCTTCTGAGAACTTTACTTCATGGCTGAGCCTTTAGAAAGCAACTCCAAACCTCATCGATGCCAGAAGGAGACTCAGGAGGTGGTCAAGGTGGTCTAAATACAGTTTCAAGCTCATTAGGCATTTTAGTGCTATTTTAGTAGTCAGTTCCAGACAGGCCTTCCCCTCTCATTTCAGCTGCACTAGTTATTAGCAGAGGCTCTCAGGACTAGTCAGAAGAATTTTGGGTGGGTGTCCCACAAGGCTCACAGGACCTGGGTGTAATACAACAGTTGTCTCACACCTGGAAAGAGCTACACATGAGATAAAATGGAAGGGAATTATCTAGGAGATTAGCGAAGAGAAATCAGTTATGGTGGAATTAAATGGTGGAATTAAAAAAAGAGAGAAAACTTAGTTGGACCATTAGGAAAAACAGTCTGACATAAACTGCTTCAAGCTGATGAGTAACATGACAAGTCATTATTACAGAGCACATTTGGGATATATCAAACTAGATATACTATTAGGAAATGCATTCTGGAGAACAAGCTTGCAATGACAGGAGAATGGACTGTATGATGTATTTTTGCCTTGTTTATTCTCGATCTAGTATATTTCACATATTCTGTGATGTGGATTAGCAATCTTTGAGCTTTGTGAGGTAATTCTGAGACAGCAATCAGTAATTTACATAATTAGCATAACAGTAATTATATGATTACTGTAAATATGTGTAAAACTCTAATGGTGTAATTAGAATGTGTAATTACTACTTGTAATTACATAATTAGGTATGATGACATAACTAAACTTCTTATGAAAAAAAAGAATATTTACAAGCCCAGCTATAGGAACCGGTATACTGCATAATTATATTGGTGGCATAAAAAGAAAAGTTATCATTTTAATGCTAGCTGTGCTAAAGCTAGTTCAAAAGAAGATGAATGCTAAAAGTTTGTGAACTGTGCCATAGGACTAGAAGAATGCACTGACTTTCCTGAACAGGGGTAGTTCAGTGATTACAGTCAGTACAAACATTATTCCCATCCTTAATTATCTGTTATTTATTCATAACTCTTCATACGTTTAGCTGAATAACATGAGTATAATGAGTAGTATAATGGAAGTATTCAAATATCTACATTGTGTAGCATTTTCTAATCACTGATTTAAGTAATATATTATGTTTCTCTTAAGTCTTCAAAGCACATCTGATTTCACACTCTTCCCATGATACCGTCCCGCAGACACCAGATTGGTGGTACCTCCATATGCGGGTCCCTGCCAAGAGGAAGTACAGAACAGAAGCTTTTTACCACTGCACTCCAGTGCTGCATTGCCGTGTCCCGCCATTTACAACACCATAGACTCATAGAATTATGGAACCGTTTGGGTTGGAAGGGACCTTAAAGATCATTTAGCTCCAATCCCCCCTTCCACGGCAGGGATACCTTCCACTAGATCAGGTTGCTCAAAGCCTCATCCAACCTGGCCTTGAACACTTCCAGGCATGGGGCATCCACAACTTCTCTGGGCAACCTGTGCCAGCGTCTCACCACCCTCACAGTAAAGAATTTCTGATATATAATCTAAACCGACCCTCTTTCAGTTTAAAACAGTTACCCCTCATCCTATCACTACACCCCCTGATAAAGAGTCCCTCCCCATCTTTCGTGTAGGCCCCCTTTAAGTACTGAAAGGCCGCTATAAGGTCTCCATGGAGCCTTCTCTTCTCCAGGCTAAACAACCTCAGCTCTCTCAGCCTGTACACACTTTGCAGCTGAGAAATTAATAGCTACTGCAAAGCACGTTTTAAAACTCATTGTCCTTGATCTCTACACCAAAGCAGTTTGACTGTTGTATAGAGCCTTATCATAATTATAAAAATTCTTTAACACTCAATAGAATTATCCTTTCAAATAACTTAGTGTTCTTCTCTATAAGCTAGATGATGGAGTCCTGGGTCACAGCTGTCAGCATTTATCTACAGAAGCATCTCCAGAAAGATCATTTGACTAGGTGATTGGCTTACCAGTGTAAATCCCCAAAGTATGACCCAGAAATCTTTGATTTCTCTCTAGAATTATATACACATTATGTTAGATGCCTCAAATCTTCTGCCTGTTGCATGTATAAATCTGGGAATTCACTGAGGCTACTTCAAAAAATTCCTAGCTTGTAATTTGTGGTTATCGGTCCATCTTGTTTTCTTCTCCATTCTTCCCCATGCATCCACAATGTAAGCATAGAAAAATGAATCATATTTTTCAACTTTGTTATGGTTTCATTTATTTAGTATTCAACTTTTTTATTTTTCCTGCCACACATAGTAGATTTTCCTTGAACTAGAAATCCCGTTTCTTGAATGTTGATGACTCCAGTATTTCAGGTATTTTGAATGTAGTATCCAATACTACAAATACTAATACACGAATACTTTCCTTTTTCTCCTTAAGGTACCAGGCTTGACATATCTTGGGACTATATTAGCTTTTTCCACAACACCATCATATTAGCATCTTCTGTTCAACTGAAAGTCACAGGCTTTCTTCTCTGCAGTATTTCAAATCCATGAACCTCTAACATCTGTTACTAACCATTAAGTTAAGGTATATTACATTTTGTACCATAACAGTTTATTCTATTTTTGTTATTTTGGTCTTCAGGATTACCTAGTCTTACATATGTGAAGAACTCCTTTGTAGTAACAGCTTTAGGAATCAAACATTTACAGTGCATTCATAGTCAATGTTGTTGGTAAAATCATGTGAGATTGTTCCCAGGACAGATCCTGAAGGAACTCCACTAATGACTTCTCTGTAAACTACTGGTCCAACTTTCAGAGGCTAGACACATGTCAGAGAAAGTGACATATTTTTGCCCTGCTCTTACACTTGTTGATAGCTGCTAATAATTACTGTTGAAGACAGGATACTTGACGAGATGAACGCCTAACCTGAATCAGTTTTTGTATTTTTCTACTTTACACTATTTACTCCTTCTTGTTTGACTCTTAGATAATAATTTTGCATTTTGCAAATGTTTCCTTCACATCAGATGCTTTACTTGACTGCATGACAGGTTTGGTCTCTTAAATTTCCTCCATTTTGAAAAGAATAAGATGGCTATTTTGAGCATTATGTATTTGTAGAGACATATTTCCATAGTATACTATAGTTGTTTCTGCAAAACAAAACATTCATTTATTTTATTTTAAAAAATAGATGTAAAAATGTATATACAATACTTACTCTGTTGGCAGTTTCTTCCCATAAATTCACCTGGACATTCACAGGAATAGTTGGCAACAAGATCTGTACAGATTCCACCATTCTTGCAGGGTTCAGCTTCACATTCGTTTACATCTGCAGGAAGCACACAAGATGGCAGGATTAGCAAAAATAAATTGTAAAAGCAATAAGCACATGTTTTAAAGCACTAAAACACAACATATTCATACAATTGATATTAGAAGACATATGTTCTTTTGCCCAGCAGCCACGCTCAGTAAAGGATGTGATTAAACAGGACGTGCTTTAGGAAAAAAACAAAGCAATCTGATATAAATTTAGCTAGTTTCATATACCTGCTAAAGTTTTGCTATGTGCCATCACACAACAGATTTTAAAGTTTAGCTCAGGGATTTTCACTGTAACTTCCAGAGGACATCAGGGCCACAAATCAGTTTGTCCTTAAATAAACAAATTCAATTAGTTCTGACAGAGTACTCATTAGTGATCCTTGCAACTTCAAAAAATTTAGCTACTTCTTTATCAACAGATGCCAGTTAAAAATGTCTCTCAGTTCATCTTAACTCATTAAACATCTAATTGACAAGGTTGTTTAACCGTCTAAAAAATTTCCTTTCTGTGCATGAGTTAGTGGGCAAATTGAAACTAATAGCTTGATCTAGAAGCTTGCAAATTTTATTAAATTCAAAAGACAGAAAAGGTGGTTAATTTTGTTTGAGTTTCCTTTTTCCAGTACACTTTGTCAAATGCTGCAAGAATAATACTCCCCAGTGTTTTTCAGTGTAGTAACCTTCAAGTATAGTATCAGATTCTTTTTCTCAAATGCAATATAGTATTTTTCAGTCATCATAAATAGGCAGATGAAGGATAACAATATCTCATAATTAAAATTCTCCATCTCTGCATTAATGTTTATTCTGTATGGAGTAGAAACGTTGTATGGATTTTATACATCATTGTCTCAAAGGGCTGCATCAATGTATACAGTTACATATTTAAAAGATGGTAGCCCACACTGGCTTCATTAAGAGTTGAACTGCTGTTGCATTAGACACTGTGAACAGCAAACAGAAAAGCAGTCTTCAGCTCGTACTACAATTTTATTTTGCTGAGTTTTGCTTAAGTGCATTTCATTTTGGATACAGTTGCTGATAAAGTGCACATGTGCATAGCACACGAACAGGTTGAAATGAGAAGATACTCAACAGAGATGAACTGGTTGCATTCATTGGTGGGCCCTATGAATTGAAGTAATACTCCTCACTATTGTGTTGAATCTGCTTCTGTCCCCAAAATGCAAACCCGGTTTGCGCTGCCATATACAAACTAAAGAAGATGCTACATAAGTGTCTAAACCTGATGCAATAAGGCTTGTGCAGGAGAAGCAGAATTCAGCTCTGCCAAAAAAGGTGCTTGATTTCTGGTAGTTGAGTATGCAACTTTTGTACTTTCAATTTGATCTTTTACATTTATTAGGAATCTATGTACAAAAATTCAGTGTTTTAACACATGTCTGGCCTAGATCTGATAGATTTTGTTATGTCTCCAGGGAAGTCTGTACCTCCAGTCTTTTCTGCAGATCTAAAAGCTGTGTAGCTTTTAAGTTATATGTGCAATGTATGTGAGGTAGGTTGAAAACTGGCTGAATGGCAGGCCCCAGATGGTGTTGATAGTGGTATGAAGTCTAGTTGGAGGCCAGTACACCCAGAGCCAATACTGGTCCGATCCTGTTCAAAATCTTTGTTAATGACCCAGACACTGGGACAGAGTGCACCCTCACCAAGCTTGCCGATGCCACAAAACTGGGAGGAGTGGCTGATACAACAGATGGGTGTGCTGCCGTCCAGAGGGACCTCAACAAGCTGCAGAAATGGGCTGAACAGGAGCCTCGTGAAGTTCAACAAGGGGAGGTGCAAAGTCCTGCCCCTGCCCCTGAGGAGGAACAGCCCCGTGCACCAGTACACGCTGGCAAGCTGACCAGCTGGAAAGCAGCTTGGCAGAGAAGGACCTGGGGGTCCTGGTGGACCACACGTTGACCATGAGACAGCAATGCACCCTCATGGCAAAGAAGGCCAGCAGCCTGCTGGGCTGCATTAGGCAGGGCATTGCTGCAGGCTGAGGGAGGTGATCCTTCCCCTCTACTCCGCACTGGTAGGACCACACCTAGAGCGCTGCATCCAGTGCTGGGCTCCCCACTACTAAAAAGACATGGACTTACTGGAGTGAGTCCAACAAAGGGCCACTAAGATGATTAAAGGACTGGAGCACCTTGCCTATGAGGAAAGGCTGAGAGAGCTGGCACTGTTTAGCTTAAAGAAGAGGAGAGTCAGGAGGAAACTCATCAATGTATATAAATACCTGAGGGAGGGTGCAAGGAAGATGGAGCCAGGCTCTTTTCAGTGGTGCCCAGTGACAGGACAAGAGGCAATGGGCACAAACTGAAACACAGGATGTTCCATATCAACGTCAGAAAACTTTTTTTTTACTGTGAGGGTGACTGAGCAGTTGCATAGGTTGCCCAGGGTGTTTGTGGAGTCTCCACCCTTGGAGATATTCAGAAACCATCTGGATATAGTGCTGGGCAACCAGCTCTAGGTGGCCCTGCTTGAGCAGGAGGGGGTGGACCAGATGACCTCCAGAGGCAAGCTGACCAGCTGGAAAGCAGCTTGGCAGAGAAGGACCTGGGGGTCCTGGTGGACCACACGTTGACCATGAGACAGCAATGCACCCTCATGGCAAAGAAAGCCAACAGCCTGCTGGGCTACATTAGGCAGAGCATTGCCAGCAGGCTTCGACCCTATCCTCCCTTCAACCCTCAACCCTTCTGTGATTCTGTGATAATCCTCCCGGTGCTGTGAACAGAACTGCAGGGACAGACCTTCAGCTAAATGTGGAGGCCAGTTTCAGTTCTTTGAACCAAAAAATTTCAGATTTTTATACTAAAATTGATGATGGATACTGATCTCTGAGCTTCTTTTTAATCCCTCGTGTCTTACTGTTTGTTGCCAATAAAGATATCACATACTGGACTAATAAAAATTCACAGGGCTAGCTGAACTTCTGTCTATTAAAGAAGGAGAAGAGGAGTAACAGCTTAGTGTGCAAGAAATGAAACCTGCCAAGGGAAATGGCCAAGGAACAGACCTGCTCAATTCTAAATTAAATTTTTTATATAAATTTATGAAATTTAACAAGATTCTTCAGCTCCCTATTTGCCTTTTTAAGCAAAGCCCATTAACCTTACATTTTCATCAGGTTATTCATCATTTTAATACAGGCTAACACATTTGTGGGAAAAAAATATCAAGGTCACTGTGAACTAAAAAACACTAAGTGAACATATGAACTATCTCTTACTTGGTTAAATAAAGGTAGTAATTTACCCTCTTAAAAGCTTTTCTGTGTAAAGATAATACCTTCCTGAGATATTTATTTTTTTCTAATTTGCCATTCATATTGAAATATATAGGAAAAAATGCGTAACTTTCCAGCATATTTCATATTGTCTATGCGATGATGTAGAAAACAGACTGAACCTTAAGCACCAGATACTTTTAAAGCAATTCTCATATTCTATGCCTATGGAGCAGTTAGCTATGATCAGTGCAGAAAGATGGAAGTTTTTTATTATTATCTTTGTTACTTGGATCCTATAGTGATTTTTTTCCAGTAATTTGAGAACCTTTAGTCCCATCAGTTCAAACAAATATGCCATATTTGATGAATGAGGGAAGACTAGCTCATTGCAGCATCATGTTTGATACCAGAACAGATGTTTAGCTGGAAAGATAATGAACTGAACTGTGTTAAAGAAAGGAGCATAAGTTCTACAGAATTATTTCATTTACTATTCATTATTTCATTTGATTGAATGCGCAGATGTAGCATATTTGATTAAAAGTAGTTCCTGCAAATTGTGGTCAGATTTTGTTCAAATTCCTAGATGTGCCAATTACGATACTAAACTTTACACCAGCTGGTGTGTTTCTTTCTTCTGAAACAGATATATTACCTTCTAAACTTTGTCATAGCATTGTGATTAGAAGTAAATTTGAAGAGAAATTTTAAAATGCCAGAGTTTCTGGAGTAGTTGCTCCTAAAGACAATAAGGGCTCCTAAAGACAAGCTCTCTGTATGTTGTCAGATACAAAATCTTCACTAACAATGCAATCAACTTACCTACACGAGAAGGATGTGCTTTTAATGTAAATTAACTAATACAAAGTAAAATCACTGTAGGTTGCTCAAGATTTTTCAGGTAAGCTTAGGTTCTCTGCCGGGTCAGATTTTGAAGTGTAGTTTAGATAACAATCTTACGCACTGCAGTAACTAAAACACAGATAGCTGGGTACTACCAGAGAATTCAGAGGTCCTCAGAGAGGGACCTAATAAGACTGTTAAATACTGAGTGAAATGGGCTCCTGAAGAGGTTTAAGTGCCAGCACAGGAGAAGCCTGTATTTCTAAATAGTGTGCAGGTTAGCTAAAAAAAAAAAAAAAAAAAATCCAACCAAAAAACCCCAAACCCCAAAAACCCAACCCCCGCCATGCCCCATCCCCAAAGATTTTTCTACTAAAAATGGATACTGAAATTGACAGTGGTGCAGGAATGAGGAAACACTGACTATTTTCTGAAAATAGATTGTTCCTTGAGTAATAGCTTGAAGGGCTAAGACAGTTGATTAGGAAGTAAAGATTTCTTTTTATGTTGAAGATGATTAAGTTTACACTTCCTACCTTTAAGATCAAACCATAAATACAAAGCTATTCAGCATGCTTCTGTTTGAAGCACAGTCATTGTGCAACCTGGAACAGAAGTATACTGTCAGAAACTGGGCAAGTAGGAGATAACTTCGCCGTATTACGGAGTGATTTGGAGAATCATTATGAGGCAGAGTTCTAGGCTTTTGTCCTTTTTTGATGGATTATATGTATTTTTTTAATCCTCTAAGTATGTAATAAAACATGAATAAAAACTAGTACTGTACTTGCAAACATAATACAATTAAAAATACATAATCCACATTTTGGACTTTACCTGTTAAATACAGTCACATGTGTTTTCCTGAAAAATTACCCCACATGAAATGGGTATATAAATTATGTAACTGTTATAATAAAAAATTTAACTATTACTTCCAGTAATTTGAGGTCTTCCGCAAGCTTCTTGGTATAAACCTGATTTCTTGTGACGAAGGGACTGATAAGCTCAATCAATTGTTTTTGCCAACACAGCTTGTGTTTTGGCTGCAAATGCACACCAGTATCTTGTTCCTGTCCCCTGCTCGCTTGTTCTTTACTTAGCCCAAATTCCTTATTCCTACCACCTGAACCTTTGTTTCTGATCCAGGACTACCTTTTGCAGTACAGACTTCCTGAAGTTCCCTCCTGCTGACAAGCACGTTCTTTCCTTATCCTTTGATTTTATACTCATTTTGGCCTCCTGATCACACTTGGTCTGCTCATTTCAACTCTAAGTCATGTTTTCAATCAGTCTTCTATCTTGATAGAATGGTTGGCCCATCACAGCCACAGCATCTAGGTTTCAGTGTCCATACTGGAAGTCAGCTTGGGCCTTATTAGGAGCATTGAATAGACATAATCCAGTTATGCCTTGCTAATATTGCAAATATTTTTTCCATAATAAAGTCAATTTAGTATATAGAAAACAGACGGGGACAGAAGATCAACTGGTTATGACCTCTGTATCGTAACTGGCTTCTATGAAGACCCACAGCTATACATGGGATAAAGATCAAGTCACAATTTAAGAAACATAACTCCTTGCCCCCCAATTTATTTTTATTTTAAATAAAACCAGAAAACTTAGAAACTTCCCTACTGGTTCTATTTCAAAATAAAAGTTGTTGATAACTAACCACGTGTCCAAATACCTTTACATTTGGAAACTGGTAAAGCATAAAGTGGAGAAACACGTAGTATGGAATAATTATCTTTTAGCTGGAGCTTAGTCTAGGCTTTTCTTGTAGTTGTTTGCTGGTTCTTGATAGACTTTTAAAGTGCATTCTCTTATTTTTTTCTTTATTTCGTATGGATCCTGAAAGATTTAATTACATGAATAAGCAGTATATCAGTAAGACCACACAAAGTGTATGATCTTGCTTGCAGAACTTTGTAATATCCTGTTATGGTTTAAACATAGGCTTTCAGATATTCAAAATTTTCTTTATTACTTTCCTAACAAATACTGTGCAAGTCAGATTATATACTCTTTTTTGTTATTACAGATTTGTACCAATTTGCTCAAGCACCATATTTTTTTATAAGACATTAAATGGTAAAGCTCCATTGAAAAGAATAGAATTACACCAGTTTTATTTGGTAAATAATCTGACTCAAGAGAATCAATATAATTTAATATGGCTATCTTAACAGCCAGCTACTCAGTTAAATAATAAAGTTTGAAGGATTACAGCAATTCATGTATAGAAGGACACATCTCCTTTAAGAGTAGAAGACTTTTGGTAAAATATTTACCAAAAAAAAAAATCGTGAAAATGTTCTTTCTCATACTCCCATGGTTTACTAAAATAATTCTAAATTGTAAAGATCTCCTAAATGAAGACAACCTCATTTTTTTCTAAAAAGCTAAAAAAAAAAAACAAACCCATATTTAAACAGAATGAATAAACATCACCAAAAAGTTTACAAGCACAGGTAGACCACCTTCAATTTCTGGTTAAAAGATACAGAAGACATAAGTAATTACTATGATAATAATTCATTCTGTTATTGTTAATTATAGGTTTAAGAAAGTTTCTAACCTGTTTCTGAAGAAGTTTTTGGCTGTAATTAATGTAAACAAAAAATAAGCTGTAACTTCAGCTATAACTGTTCCTTGATTTAACCAGGATTATACAAAAACAAACACTAATAGATTACTAGTACAACCCTGGGATGAAACATTTAAAAAGAACTGGAGCATATTCCCATGAAATTTGGGATTTTAGTATATATTATTAAATCTGAACTGGATGTATTAAATGCATATTCAACACAGGACAGACATCTGTTAAAATTCAGTGGTGTGATTGCTTTTTCAAAGCTAGTTGCCTGACCACAGAAGGCTCTAAAAATGCTGTGCCAAATAACCTGCAGGAAACTTCAACGATAATGTCATATTAAAGTGATTCACTGTTCAGATACCCTTATTATCTGATCTACAAAATGAGCAGAAAACAGCTTTACACTTGAGACGAAAAAGTACAAGCCTCTTGCTTCCCACCCTTAGAGGCTAACATTATATTACACCTACTCTCATTATTATGTATAAAGTTTTCCTTCTCCAGCATGCATTTGGTACAACATATTACGGTAAATGTCCTCCAGAATAATCCATCACAGAGCTGCCTATTAGAATTTTTCCTGAACCATTCAGTACAAATATTTCAGATATTATTATTCTATTAAGAAGAGAGTAAGTCATGTAAGAGAGTTACTAAAGTTGTGTTCTGAACCCAAAAGAGGCATCCTAAATAAGCAAGCCAAGGAAATAAAAACAATGTCTAGTCATAAGTCAGAACTTTTGGCTTGACTATGCGTTAATGTTTGAGATACCCTCGTAACCAGCAATATACATTAAGGTCTAAACACGTAACAAAAAGAATTTTGAGGAGTTCAGTTGCTCCTGTCTAGAGTTCTGTCAGAAACTGCCTCTTAAGCATCCTTCCTAATATAACAAGCTTGCCTTTCAAAGCAATTTTATGTCCTTTTAGGCTTCTTTAGACTAATTTGTACTTTCTTCATTATGTCTCTGTAACACACTCTCTTAAAAAAAAAAAAAAGGAAGAAAAAAAAGACTTCACACTACCTGTAAACACTGATCTTTTTCCTTAGTTTGGAAAAAATCAAGTGTTATTTCCCATCTTACTGGTTTCTGAAATAATTTTAGGTCAACTTGTTTCAAGAAAAATTGGAATATATAGCTATGATTCTGAGTTCACTTTGATTCGTAAAGAAATCAGAGTTCTGAGAAACTGAAAATGAAAGAGTATTTGAGGTTTTTTTTAAATGACATTTTCTTAAATTTAATATGCAAGTAAAATCTTTAATTTTGACAAAACAACATTTTTTATTATGACTAATTTCTTTCCCCACTAGTTCATTTATCTTCTTTTCTACCTACAATTTACACCTCTGTTCAAAGTAATACTGTTATAGTATCAGTGAATCAGTTGTAGCATCTATCTGTAAAATCACATTTTAAAACAGATTTATTATCTATAGCATTTTCCTAGCTTTCTTCATGTTCTATACAGGCATTTCCCCTAATCAACCCCCAACTTAAACAAAAATTTCCAAATTCAATTTAAAGTTTTCACGTCACTTATGAATACATTTCTACACATAGTAACTATAACCACAGTTTTCAGAATGCTAAGATTAACTGTAGAACTATTAGAAAAATTATAATAAAAAAATTATCAAGAAAAAGACCCAATGAAATATTTTGCAGAATACTGTTCTTCTTTTGGCACTTTGAATTAAGGCCAGGGGAAAAAAAAAAATATTCAATTTAAGAATTGCTAGGAACCTACAGGGGCAACATCTATGAACACTGCAAAATTTATGCATCACTCCCATAAGCATTTTCTGTGCTATGCACATTTTATAATGTGCAGGTTTTCCAGCAAGAGAACAAATATTAATTATTTCTGTATTTTTACACACCAAAAGTTGTTTTCAGTTGTTTTCCTTAGAAACTATTGGAAGCTATGTAAAAGAATGGTGAGACCACAGAATTAATTTCATGAAAGTCTAATGGGAGCTTCTAGAGAGAGTATAAAGCTGCCTGTTGACGTCAAAGGACTTTGAGCAGATTCTAAATAAGGTAGGGCTCTATAGGAGTCTTTGCTGCAGTAATGCAACATCTTGTTGCATTTACAGCAATATTTGTGGCTTTATTTTCATACTTTGTGTATTTTGAGGATACTTTTTTATCTCTATTTCTGTTTTGAAAACTCCCATAAAATAAATGAGAAAACTGGCTATTGCTCTGATCATACAATGAAATTTGAATCTGCATAGGTGCCTACTGCCTGTCTTGTAAAATCTTTATCTTTTCGTACAGCCACTAAAAAGTTATTCTAATTTTTTCTGTGGAGTCACACCTCCAACACTGGACTATGTCAGTATTTCCTGATCTTCTATTTACCTGTTTAAATGCATATTTAATGGCTTTTCATCTGAGGTAATTTAAATTTAATAGGATTTTGGAATAGCATTCCCAGGGCATTTCTTATTAGTTTTAAAGAGTTGGTACTTTAAAAGTTTTTATATAAATTGAAGCAGATTTTTCATTTTAATTACTTTTAATGTATACTGGCATGGAAACCTTCGTCCCATTAAGTAACTTACCATTTAATTTTACACCGTAGAAGCATGTCTCCAGGGCAACAATTCCTATCATTTCCAATGAACCTTACTAAAATAATTGGCTATTTATATAACAAGCATTTGACAAATCATTCTGTCGTTGAGAAAAAAAAATCTTATTAAAAAGTGAATCAACTTGTGAATCATTTTTTATTACAAGCAATGTTCCAAAAATCTCAACTTCATGAGAAAACTTAAATTATCCAGCATTAGAATATAACCTCTAACTAGATTATTTGTTAAAATAGCGTAGGTGGGCTCATGGCAAGAAGTCAAATTATTTTCAAAGCAAGTTTGAACCCAGATCAGTAAATTAGCATATTTCCCTTCACATATTCCAAAATAATTATATTTTTTCCAAAATACAGTTGTTTATGCATTTCAGAATAGAATGAGCATAGGGATATATATTTTTCACATGAGTACAGTTATGGCATGTGTTTTGAAAAATGTTATTAGACCAACAAGTCCTGGAGGATATGATGATGGATATTCTAAAATGACTAAAACAGATGGTTATATTTGTTCATATGTCTGTATTTGATATACAAGGGGTGATGCGTATTCCTTTATGGCCAATCTATATACATCTCATTTAAGCTCTCGTAAAAAGTTGTCTGTTATGTTGCATAAGTGCATATAAATGTGCTGCGTAATTTCTACTTTTTGCTAATACCTTTCAAATTCATACTCCCAGTTGCTCATAAATATGTGCATGTTTTACTGTTTATTAATCTTATTGTTAGATTTAATCACAGAAATAATCTAGCACTGTAAATAGGAGAATGGGTTAGATCTTTTGGCACAGTTCTCTAACCTTTTTTCCCCTCTAGTGGCTGTGGAGTACCACATTTTATTACGAATAGCATACATGGACACATATTAGATTAAGAGCAGATTTATAAATCACTTAAGAGTTACGGAGGGTTAATGAATGAACGGATGGCTTAATACATGCTTAACCAAATGTCTGTTATTCACTATAGCAAATCACTATATAACCATAGGTATATCCTTAGTCCTAGGAGGATTATACATTTGCTTATAGTATATGTACACAAACATAAGAGCAAGAGGAAAGACCTGGGGAACTACAGGTTGGTCAGTCTCACCTCAGTCCCTGGGAAGGTGATGAAGAAAGCCGTCTTGGAAAGCATTTCCCAATACATAAAGGACAAGATAGTGATGCAAAGTAGTCAGTAAGGATTTCTGAGGGAGGAACCATGCTTGAGCAAGCTGATAGCCTTCTGCAATGAGGTCACTTGGTCAGTGGATGGGGGTGAGCAGTGGATGTTGTTTACCTCAACTTCAGTAAGACTTTTAACACTGTATCCCATAACATACTCATAGGCAGCATGCCAGTTAGGTAAGTAGACAGTGAGGTGGATTAAAAATGGGCTAAATAGCTGGGCCCAGAGGGTGGTAATCAGCGGCAAAAAGTCCAGTTGGAAGCAAATCACTGGTGGGGTATTCCAGGGGTCAATAAAGGGGCTAACACTGTTCAACATCTTCATTAATGACCCAGACACTGGGACAGAGTGCACCCTCACCAAGCTTGCCGATGGCACAAAACTGGGAGGAGTGGCTGATACAACAGATGGGTGTGCTGCCGTCCAGAGGGACCTCAACAAGCTGCAGAAATGGGCTGAACAGGAGCCTCATGAAGTTCAACAAGGGGAGGTGCAAAGTCCTGCCCCTGCCCCTGAGGAGGAACAGCCCCGTGCACCAGTACACGCTGGCAAGCTGACCAGCTGGAAAGCAGCTTGGCAGAGAAGGACCTGGGGGTCCTGGTGGAC
>NW_008825533.1:1986632-2006177 GCF_000699105.1 Pygoscelis adeliae
CATCTTTCACAGAACAGGTTTCTCAAACCCCATCCAACCTGACCTTGAACACTTCTAGGCATGAGGCATTTGGAGTGCTGTGTCCAGTGCTGGGCTTCCCACTACAAAAAAGACACGGACTTTTTGGAGTCTGTCCAGCACAGGGCCATGATGACTAAGGAACTGGAGCATCTGACCTGCAAGGAGATGGTGAGAGAGTTGAGACTGCTCAGTCTGCAGAAGGGGAGGCTTGGGGGAATCTCACCCACGTATATAAATATCTGATGGGAAGGAATGAAGACAAAAGAGCCAGACTCTCCTCAGCGGTGCCCACTGACCAGACAGGAGGCAACGGGCTCTACTTAACATACAGGAAATTCCATCTGAACATACTTTCTTACAGTGAGAGTGGTCAAACACCAGAGAAAGGTTGTGAAGTCTCCATCTGGGCAAATATTCAAAACATGACTGGACATGGTCCTGGGCAACCTGCTCTGGTTGATGCTGCTTGAGGATGGGTGTTAGACTAGGTCATCTCCAGAGGTCCCTTGCAACCTAAACAGTTCTGTGATTCTGTGATATATGCACATGGTATATATGCCATGTATATAGTATGTATTATCTGTGGCTAATACTTATTTGCTAAGCACTTATCAATCATTTTATCTTTTGGACTATGGTAATTTCCGTGTCTCCTCTGCAAGGGTGAAAAGGAAGACCACATCTCCCTCCCCATAAAAGATGCAAAATGTGTATGAAGTCGTTTCCTCTCATCACCAATGACTGTCTAATACAGGAAAGGAAATATTTATTGCAGTGACTTCTGTCTCCATCTGACTGACAGCTCAATTATCTCATGACACATACACCCCAGTTGTTCTTCGTGACTCACAGAGAGTTATATGTCCTGCACTAAAAACATCTCTCAGAACTGGAACTTGTATTTATAGCAGCTGGCCCAGGCAATGTCACCTTTGCTTGATGATCACATCAAATAAGACCTATCCAAATAGGTTTGTGCCTTTTCCACAACTATGTTTTGCACCTAAGGAATTGCCTTCCAGTCTATACATATAATCTGTACCATAACTTAGAGCCATGGGTGGTACAATCCCTGTAAAAGATCTTTATTTTTGCTGAGAAATAGAAGGAGATTTTCTCTCTGTTAGAGCACTGAAATAATGAAGTCAGAAATAAATACTGTAAACTCTAAATTTTAGATTCAGGCAAAAATTCTTTTCACCTTTGACTTTTTTCTCATTTTGGTGTATGTCTTCTGCAGTGTTATTCTGAAGATCCCTTAAGTATGACTGACAAAAAAAGAAAAGATGAGAAAAGAGCAGACTAATTTCTCTCTAACAGTGAAAACTACTGGTATTGGAAGAGAATACTGCTGCTAAATAGACTCTAATAATTACATGAGAGTAATGATTGTATGCATAAACAGCTCTGCTACACACACGGAAGGATCACATAGAACACATTTTCAGAACCAGATGCCTTACTGACTTGTGTTGAGGATAAAATGAAACCTGACAAGATTACAAAACTTATCTATTATTTGCAGGTAAATAGCAATTTGAATTCTCTTTTATGGTGTAATGCATATACATCTGGACCACGCAACATCAATTCACTGCCAATGCTTTGTTGTAAGGGGCCAGTTCCTGAATGCTATCATTTTTGCTCATTCATGGCCAAGCACAGATCCCAGCAGAAGTCCTTCTGAGATGATAAGCAACTACTGATGGTTAGAGTCACAGAAGCTCTGTGCTCTTGTGCAGAAAAGTGTCACAGTAAGAAATAATAATCTCCTCTGGAAAGCCTTAGGAGTATTTTTGCTCTTATTAACAGCACTCACCAAAAGGGGGTGTATCAGTTTCAGTATTATATCTAATCTGTTAGGAACGGAGAGCTGCCAATTCAACCTTTTATGTCCCTCTGCATGTTCCTGTCTCCCCACTTCTCTAGGACCTAGCAGCTGTGTGGCTACATTCAGTGATCTGATCCCACTGAAAATCCCTTCTTCTGGTTAGATTGTACACTTCCAGACAAGCCTGGTGAGATGATTCAGACTGAAGTCTGATGGGGATATATTCTCAGGGAAGATGGGCACCATCACTTTTGACAGTATCAGGCAATCAGACTAGAGGATTAAAGAAAATTCAGGCCAGATCATGAGACTGCAGAAAACCAAGTGTATCTCGTGATGTCAGACATTAACAAGTCATAAGAAAAGGAAGATAAACAAGATCTATTCATTTTTTTCCGTGTACTTGGAGAAAAAACGTAGGCACAGACAGGTTATATCTACATTTGTAAGTAGTGTGGTCTTACAGAATTACAGTTGTAGAGTGAAATGATTTGAGCTGAGGACACAACATCTGCACGTCCCTACACATATCTCAGGGATGTTTTCTCTGTACAAGTTCTAGGCTGGCTGGGTGGACGGAATACCCATTTACTCACTGGAATGTTTTATGTCAATTCCTAGCGTGTGCACGAGGAATTTTAGACTGCCAGACTATTTTCTTTTAGATTATTTAAATCTCAAAGGCATCCAGTTCTTGTGCTCTGAGACTGCTGTCACATGAAGCAAAGCACAGTAAGTGGAGATGATCAAGAGATTTTCTTTTAAAATGCACTCCTGATTCAAACTAAAACACCCATCCAGATGCACTACAGAAATAATTGTATGTTATTTAGCACATCAGAATAAATGCAAGCTAGAAGAATATCCTGGGTATTCATATGCAAATGTGACAGCACCATGAGTTTTGCTTGGGATATTTTATGAATACAAAGGGAATACATTTGTAATGCAGATTGGTATATACTATTACACTATTACCTCATTATATTGAGCTTCAAGTCCAAGTACTGTTTTTTCAAGTTTTGCACACATAGGTAATGAGCCTGACGCTATATCCTTCTCTCCCTCTATATACCGCTTACTTACAAATAAACCCACTGATCTCAAAAGTGTATCCACATTAATAAATACTACTTATAATTTCAAAAGAGTAACTAGAGTACTGAATATATTTCGGGATCATCCTTCTAAAAGTTCTTCGGCTTCTTCAAACTCTTTACTGTGTCTATAGTATAAAAACAAGACCTGATGACTCAAATTTTTCTTTCTTAATTTTTAGAAAAAATTGTTCAAGTGAATTGTTCAAGTTCCAAAAATTAAAGTCAGTCATAAAATTTTCAACAAGTTCAATGAACAATGGAAATACTAATATTCTGTAAAGTAATAGGGAACTGCACAGCCATATGCCAGCATGAGTTCCTAACACAAATACAATATTTTAATTCCTCATCCTTGACACACCTACACACACAGGTGGTTGAGCACAGTAGCTCTTACAGCAGCAGAACAATAAAAAGAAAAAACGGGAAAAAGATCTAAATTACAAAACTCATTTTTTTCTAACAGCTGCTTCTTACACAGATGGATCAGACTGTGCAACTGTGTGACAAAATTCTAAATGGTAAGTTTTGTCTCATTAAATAATGAGATTTCATTTCAAGATTTCATTTATCTTCATTATCTTCCTTACAGAAATGCGCTGGTATATCTGTAATGAATCTGCGAGCGCAACGAAGATTGAAAGCAATCCTTCCTTTAAAGCTGCGGTGTGGCTGTGTTGATCCTAAACCGTCACAATAGCTAAAATTATCTTATAATTTCCTGTATCTACCTAAATGGGCAAAAAAAGTGGAGAAGGAACAGAGAACAGATGCTTTGTTCAGCTGCAGTTTTCCTGTGTTCTTCCTCTAACCATCCATAATTCTATTGTGGTTCACCGATTGTTCTCTTGTGTGGGATTGAGTGCACCCTCAGCAAGTTGGCAGATGACACCGAGCTAAGTGGTGCAGTTGACGTGCTGGAGGGAAGGGATGCCATCCAGAGGAACCTTGACAGGCTTGAGGAGTGGGCTCATGTGAATCTCATGAAGTTCAACAAGGCCAAGTGTAAGGTCCTGCACCTGGGTCGGGGCAATCCCTAATATCAACACAGAATGGGGTAAGAATGGATTGAGAGCAGCCCTGTGGAGAAGGACTGGGGATACTGGTGGATGAAAAATTGGACATAAGTCATCAATGTGCGATGTCAGACAGGAAAACTAATTGTATTCTGGGCTACATAAAAAGAAGCGTGGTCAACAGGTCAAGAGAGGTGATTCTCTGCTTCCACTCTTATGATACCCCACCTCAAGGACTGCACCCAGCTCTGGGGTCCCCAGTACAAGAAAGACATGGACTTGTCAGAATGGATCCTCCTCTACAGGAGGGCTATGAGAATGGTTAGAGGGCTGGAACACCTCTCCTGTGGAGAAAGCCTGAGTGAGTTGGGGCTGTTCAGCCTGGAGAAGAGAAGGCTCTGGGGAGACCTTATTGCAGCCTTTCAATATATAAAGGGGGCTTATAAGAAAGATGGAGAGACTTTTTAACCAGGGCCCATAGTGACAGGACAAGGGGCAATGATTTTACACTGAAAGAGAGTAGATTTAGATTAGATATTAGGAAGAATTTTTTTACGATGAGGGTGGTGAGATACTGGCACAGGTTGCCCAGAGAAGTTGTGGATGCCCCATGCCTGGAAGTGTTCAAGGCCAGGTTGGACGAGGCTTTGAGCAACCTGATCTAGTGGAAGGTATCCCTGCCCGTGGGAGGGGGGCTGGAGCTAAATGATCTTTGAAGGTCCCTTCCAACCCAAACCATTCTATGATTCTATGTTTCTATTATCTATATCATCTATTGGGTGAGAGTAGCAAATATTAACACATTCAACAATAATAATTACATACTGGTGTAATAATGTGGTTACAATTAAGAGTTTCTTCTTGATGCACTTTCTTGAAGAAAAGTTGTGTAAATGACAATTTGGGAACAACCCAATGTTATAAGTCACTTAGCATCTCAAGGCTGTGTCAAAGCAACTCATGTTCAAAGCATTAAGAAAAGGGCTTCTGACCATACAGAAAGCCAAGGATATTGCTCTCAATAACAAGCATTTTTTGACTGAATAGTATAGAGAGATGGAAAGCAGGTTCATTCACAAAGTGTATTGCTTGTCAAACTGACAAATGTGAAGGTGAAAGTTTACAGTAACAGAGATCAGTTAGGATCAGTAACGCTATTTAAAGAACCACACTAACAAACAAGGTGAGTTGAGGTTTTCCAATCACTGTTATTCCATTTAAAGTCTGTTTTCCTTTGCAGAGTCTTTCTATGCCAAATCCTTGCTAAGAGAGCATTGAGAGCATTCGCATGGAGAAGGCTAAGACTGAACAAAAAGAAAATGCACAATCATCGCACTTCTGGAAAGCTGCCAAAACTAGAATATTGAATTTTGGAAATGAAATACAGAAAGCAAAGCAGTAAGAAAGGCTTATTTTGTAGACTCAAGTTCTGAAAAGGGAAGGAAAGACTAGCATTTGGATATTACAAAATGACCTTTTCCAGTGAAGAAAACAATCTTGTTCCATTTTTCGTAACACAATTGAAATGAACATGTATTTTTTGGTAAGTATGAAAGGGAACCTGAAAAAGGACAACAAAAAAGAATAAAATTACATTGAGGTCCTAGATAATAGCTTTTGCTTGTTTGAATGCATAATCTTGAAGGAAACTGAAAATACTTATAGAGTAGATACTGCATGGAATAATGCAGTATTAAGTGATAAACAGTGAGCGTAACACATCAAGAGATACCGAATTCATTGTTGCTGCTTTTATCCAAGAAAACCTTCTATTGATGTAAACTGAAGTTTGAATGATGAGTGCATCATCATACCTTTATCTGAAATACCTTGTCTGTATTGAAACATTAATGTATGAGACACTATATGTAAGAAATGTAAACTCCAAACTCTGGTATGATAGCTTAAGGAAAAAAAAAAAAAAACAACATTGAAGTTGGAGTGCAAGGCACCAGATGAATCACAGTGTCCAGTTCCCTGTCTGTTACTGAAGAACCTCATATAAGTCGTAAACTACTCATCATTTCCTTACAATATTTATCTGTTACAAAATGAGTGTAACAGCATAATCCATATATTCTTCCACATTCTCATTTCACAAAGCCATGTAAGACCATTTACACATCACTTTCAGAAAAGCAGTCTAGTTATTGAACATCTAAAAGGGAATCTTTGTGGTTTTTTTTTTAAAAGTGTTTTCATGCAGCATTAGCAAGACTCATTGCTAGTATTTTTGTGTAATGTATTCAGGAATACAAACAGTTATTCTCACTCTGAGGAAACCCACTGAAAAGAAATATTATAATATTATAATATAATATAATATAATGTAATATCTCTCTTTTATGTTATAAAAGAGAGTGTGTGATGTTGACATTACAATGGGATAACGATTACTGAATTTAAAGAGATCATTTTTAATTCAGTATTTACTAATAATTCAAATATAAAGAGGAACTTGTATGTGCAAAATATCTCTATATGTTATCTTTTTAATGCAGAACATGAACAAATTTAATTTCTTTTACAATCAAACAACAATTCATGTATTGTTCGAACATTAATTTCCTTCCACAGTAAAATAATACTAATCCTTAAGAAAGACAGTAATTAAGGGAAGAGTGATTTACCCTCCTACAAAAGATGTTTATAATGGCTATTGGCAGCCTAAGTGACTTTTATACCATAGAAACCCACATCTTCTTAAAAGTACCATTCATTGTATAGTTTAGTCAGTATACAGGTCATAAGAAATCCACCCCTCTGTTCAATATCCTCATAAAACCCAAAAGCAATCAGGAAGATCTATTTCCTCCCACTATGACATCTTATGAAAGAAACTTAGGCATCAAAGAAGGCAGCTTAATAAAAGCCTCAGCTCAACATCCAGTTCTGGTTAAAACAGGAAAAATTGAAAAGAAACTTCCAACAAAATGCTGCATAAAGAATATAGAAAGTACTGTAAGGATCTTCTACCAAATAAATGGCACAACTTTGTCTTCAGTATAGGTCACTGCACAGTAAAATATACCACAGAACAAAAAGGGTTTTGAGAAGGCCACAGAGGAATAATTTAAAAGTCCTGGAAAAACTCTCATGTGAAACAGAAAAGGAAACAATTTTAACTGTTTGCATAGGAAAAAATAAGAGGGAACATGACAAATGTATGCAAAATAATAAGTGGCATACAGAAGGCACTCAAAAGCTGCTTTTCTTCTAGTCTTATAATACACAAAGAAAGAAACATTTAAAGATGTTGAAAGACAGCAGGTTTGAAATTGAAAAGGGATTTTTTTCAATATACAGCATAATTAGACTATGCAATTGAATGCATCAGGAAGTTCTTAAGGTCAGTAACTCAACAAGAAAAAAAAACCTATTGGAAGTGTGTATGAATGAGAAGAATAACAGTGCTATATTAGCAAATGCTAACAAGAGTGAAACAAAAGTGGAGGGTATATGATATACTTCCTACCTGGGATTTTAAGCTAATCTCTGGCTATTACAGAATGAAATAAAATCTTCAAGTAGGGGACAAGTTATGCCCCTTCCTTTCATGGTGGGTGTGTCTTGACCCCTCCTGTGAAGCATCCAGTGTTTGTCTATTACCTGAGATTTAATGCTTTTTCTCTCTGAGCTTCAGGTAGTCTTATCTCAGTCACCTACTGCTTTAACCAAGATATTTGTTTGGATTTCAAGAAAAACAAACCCCTACTTCCAATAGCCCAAAAATTGTTGTCACTGTTGTTCAATCTCACCACACACTTGTTGTGAGAAGATTCATCATCAAAACTTTCTTTGTTTTCAACCGACAAACCCATCATTTTTTTACCTCATTAGAGCATTTGTTTTTCTGGCAGTTTCACACAAAAGTTTTCCTGGACTTCTGCAAATGGGGCAAACATTTGCTGTGCTCCCACACCTGGTGGTTCTGCCATTTTTGTGGTCCAGTTTTTGCCCCCTTACACAGTTTCCATTTTAGGAACAATATATTATTGACTTTTCTTCCAATAGCCTTTACTGGCTATTTACTTTTTTCTTCTTTATTAGTGATCTCTCTTAGAGGTCTTTCAAATTACCTGCTTTCTCATACATTTTAATTAAGTAAAATTCTAGAAGATAGTGTAATGGCATATCTGTCTTCCTTGATTGCTTACCTAAGCACCTGATCGGACACAGGAACAGTTTTCAAACTTCAGCTCAAAAATGCTTAGACGTGTAAGCTCCCAAAGACATACTTATACATGTAACTTACTACTACTATACTATATAGCTTATTGCTACTACATTAAATAACTTATTGCTAGTGTAATTTGTTAAAACTATGCATACAGCTAACTACAATGAACCCCTCACACAAAATAAAAATGAACACCTGGGTTAGATTTAGAACTCCCCAAGCCCAAACAGATATTAAAAGAGAAGCCATGGTGAGTGTTCATCAGCAGAAGCACAGGATGAACATCCTGTATGGTGCAACTCTATCTACCCTAGTACATTAAATTTGCCCACTCAGCTAGGGAGCCCACTGGCTTGGAACAAACTGCATCTGAGCAAGATACAATTGGTTTTAGCCTCCAAAACAAGACAGCTGGATCAAAACCACCTGTGTGAATGGTTTCTGGAGTGCTCTACCACCAAACTGCAGCCAGGAATGGTTTATCAAAAGCACTTGCTCATTGTAACACACAAAATCCATGCCACAGGATGATCTACAGCTCACATATATTTATTCCTAGTAGCTGGAAAAGTCACTAGGATTTGAATTTGCTGGTAGAGCTGAAGCTGGAGATTATATATCATGTCAACTGGCCAGAAATGCATGGCCACCGGCCTTTCCAGTTGCAGCCCCGCAGTTAAAAGCCAGTGCCCTGTGGGTAGTTGGGATGATGCCTCAACGTACTATCAAAACGTGAGCTGATGCTCTGCCACATGGCCCCCATCTGTGCAGGTTCCCAATACATTAATGTAGCAGATGTGAATATCACAGACCATCTATGACGGGGAGGTAGAAAGCAGAGTACTCTGTACAAACACTGGGAAGTGCTTGCTTACATTATTAAATGTGTTTGATTAATAACCTTTATTCTTCTTGGAGTGCAAGGCATTTAGTTATAGCTGACAGAGTTAATGATCCTCAGAATATAAAACCACATCCAAATCAAACCCTTAAATCTGAACTCTTTATTGTTTCAAACTTGATTTTTTCTGGTTGGATCTCTGTGTCATTTCAGTTAGTTGAGTGGCAGCCAGTAACTCACACTTTGACATATATTGTTACTAATGTTTCAGTTTCCTGTTTTTTCAGCAGGCAATCTCTATCTGATAATCACAATAATGCATATTGGCTATATCTCTCAGTGTTATGGAATTATTTTTTTTTTTCATGGAAAAACGGTCCATTTCAGTCTTCTGGGTATTTCCCTGGATTTTGACTTGTTCTGCAGAACTGTATTTCTAGGCTGTTTTAATAGGTGACAGTATAATCCCTCTATATGTAGATGAAGGCATTAATTTACTGAACAGCAACTATTGGTCCAGCATTTTCATCTGTCATAAGAAGAGTGATTAGTGAGGTTGATAATAGTTTAACAATGGATGCTGGTTCATAAATAGCAGTAGGCCTTTTTCAATAAAAGCCGGAAAGATCTTGGAAGATTGACTTTCTTGAAGTCCATGGTTAAAGAAAAGGGAATTATAACACACCCAATGATTACATGCTGTTTTCTGGTGAATGACAAGGCCATGTATTTACATAGCTTTCAGCCAAAGTGATCCTGAAGGAACAAAATAATTTGCCGCTCTTAAGAATGAGCTTCACCACCATGGAGTACACCCTAGTCTTCCTGGGCATGAGTTGGATGCTATTTTCAGGAATTTAAGTGCTCTAAGTTACTCTCTGGAAGAGCTGCTTTCTCAGTGTAGCAAGAACGTAGGGAGACTTGCCTTACCTCAAGGTTGTTCTTGCAAACAACTCCACTCTCCTTGTCGCTAGACACTGTCAATAGCACATTTGAAAGCCAGATTGCCATACATTAACAGCATGACAAATTGCAACCTGGACAGGGTTTGGGAAGAATCTTCATACCAAGCAGGTAAGTAAATGCCTCTTAAATAACGAAGGAATATTTAAAGAACATATTGTTCTTGGGTATTGCCACAAAAATCTGCTCAGGTTTCTACCTGAAGAAGACTTTCCTATCCAAACATTGGTTAGTTTATGAGTCCTGAAATGGGAAATTTTGTTTTCTTTTTTGCCACTGGGGAATCGGAATCTTTTCAGACAACCATTGCCAATTAATACCAGTTTTGCAATAAATCTAGAATATACAATCAGTGAAATTGCAAATGATCTCTTTTATAATTTACATATTAATTATTTACATTGGTAAAAGGTCAAGGAATCTCAGAAATATTGACAGGATGTTTGTTGATGCAAATGACAGAATACCAACTTTGGGAATGTACCCCGACTGCAAAATCAATCACCTAGCCTAATTGATTTAGCAACAGAATATTAGACATGAAAGAAATCCAAGATAAAAAACCTTGTACAAGAGAAGTATAATGTAATTTTTGGAAATCTTAACAGTTTAGATGAAGATACGTGTCTTGCAATAAGGTCATTTTAATTTACCTTTTATGATGGAACTACTTTGACAGACTTCTTAATTGATTTACAGTGGGTTCAGAATTGAATTGATAACCTTTATGAAGCAGAGGAATTTGTATGAAAGGAACTTTGTGAATTGAGCTAAAGTGATATCATATAAAAGAGTTATATTAAGTCCACCAATGGAAGTCCTATACTTCTTCCTGATTGCAGAGTCCTCCTCCACTGCTTCTCAGAGGTGACATCCTCAGAGACCCTCTGAACACCTATACATTGCATATGATTTGTTATCACATCTTAAACGAGATTATCTGAAAAGGACTGAATTTCATTGTCCCCCAAAGAGTAACTGTTCACATAAACGTGTCTTACCTCAAATCTCTTTAGCTGCCTTCTTGGGTTCTAGTCTCGCCACAGCAAATCTGAATCACCCGTGTGAGAGCTCTACTTTATTCTGAAGTTGGCATAAATACACTTACTGATTATCAGCATCATTAGCTAACTGTTATATACCTGAATATTTTTAAAAGGATACTGGGGACGCAGCAAACAACTATGATGAATCACTCCGTAATGCACTACTGTATGTTTTCTTCATGAATTAGGTAAGAACAGATGATATTTTCCAGGCAGCACATGTTAAGCATGCATTTTTCTTGATGAAAATTTGTGGTGTTATTCACTTCACTGCATCCTTAACAAAGGTCACCTCTTTCACATTTAATGGAAGGAGAATCGCTGTGCATCACATGTTGACTACGTGACTGGTCTCATGATTGAGCATGCCTGAGAACATTAGGCCACTTGAGGATGTTTTCACATCATCTCCTCCATATGACTGGACATCAATGGCACACAGAAGCGGTCTGCCTGTACCCTCACTTAAAGCAGTCACAGGGATGAAGGTACAGCTTCTTATCTTTCCACTCTCTAATGACTTTTGCTTCACTTATCAGGTGGCAGACTTAGGTAAAATGCATGCAAGTACAAGGAACAAGGTTGGGAGCCACAAGGTACTGCACTCACAGTTTAGCCCAGGTACAATTCTTAAGCTGGTATAACTCTTGAGTTGCAGCTAGGCATAATCTTGCCTGCTCTCCTGGTCTTGAGACCCTTGAACTCCTGGCTATATGGTATAAAGGCTGTCAACGCTATCCTTTGCCATCAAGATTACACTATGTACTCAGTCCCCCATCTTGACTGAGTGCTCTAATGATATGTCCATTAAAACAAAAGAAAGTCAGTATGACTGTTGCTAGCAGTGAGCTCCACTAGACGGCCATCCCCAGAATCAGGGCTAGACAGAATAGATCCCAAAGGAGTGGATAATATCCAATATTTCCATACTCCCAGTGGAAGAGAGAGATACATAATTTAACTAGATTAAGTTAGTGGGACTGCCTATGTTACCTACCTAATTAACTGAGGGAGAGAGTGTGGCCAAAATTAATGAAATTGAATATCCATATTCAGGTCTTTGGAGACACTTTCCATTGAGTATATAAGGGACATAATGAACATAAGTAGTTATTTGAGCTGGACTGTATTGGTTCCTGGCACTTCAAATTATAGACAAGTATCTAAATGGAGCACTTAATTAAGGTAGACTGGATTCAGCGCTTATTCACTCTGATTTGAATGAGTGGATTTATCTTTTATGTGCAAATGGAACTGGATTCTTCACTGTTTGTTTGAGCTTTTAACCTTCTAACTGAGTAACAGTCGACTTCCAAATGCATCAATAACATGAGATTTTAAGAAATATGTTGTGCTTTACTGCACAAAATAAAACACAAATTTGGCACATGAGTTTCTCCTTAGGCAAGCACTTGTTCTAAATGAATTTTACATATGAAAAAATCTCAGCTTCTATTTAAGTGACAAATAGATAATGCAGATTACGTTTATAGGTTAGGATATGATTCGATCAGTCACTTGCAGATGAATACGCATAGCTCTTACTAATTGGTTTTGAGCACACAGAACTTCTGATTACATTAATTAGATAAATATGTATCTAATTTTCAGCTAAGCACAAAAAATGCAACATCTATTTACTTCTTAAATTTTTTTCTTGGTGAAGTGTAGATCTTACTATATAATTCCCCCATGAGATATTATTGAAATCTCAAGATTTTTTTTTTCCATATGGCTACTTGTCAGTTCTGTAACTGTACTCTCTAAGACTAGGATACCGACCTGCTGCTCCTAATCTGACCTGAAACCAGGAAAAACTCTTCAAATAAATGATAATGATTAGAAAGAGGTGCAGATACTGTATTTTAAGTAGGATTAAATATACATCTGATTTAAGTCTGAACTTCTACCCTTGAATTTACGTATCATGATTCAAAACATTTCTTCATAATTTATAAGTGCATAGGTAAAGAAAGATGAAGAAGACATATTTATTCACAAATTTGTTTTCAGTTATTCTTTCCACTTTTGTCTAGCATTAATCAAAACAAACCCACAAACAATTACAAGATAAGAAGAGATACCTACTATTTCAAATATGCTTTTATATTAAATCTGTGCTAGATGTGGGTACCTTTCCTTACCATGCTCTAGAATATGCATTGAAAATTATGCACTGTTGTGTCCAGTAAGTTGGAAGTAAGGTCATTTTTTGAAGGTAGTAGTAGTACTCGGTAGTATTAGCTGGCTCATAATATAAAGGCCAAAGACTGATATACCTCAGAAAACCTGATCCAATATTAACCCTCAACATTGCAAGCAATAAAAAGGCTCCTATCTATAAATACAATAAAAGTTACCATGTGGAACTTACTGTGCTGGCAGTGAATCCCATTGAATCCCTCTGGACATTTACAAACATATCCTATGAATGTGTCACCTCGGTACGCTTCGCTAATTTCACATATCCCACCATTATGACATGGATTAGGAAGGCAGGGTCCTGAGAGAGGGGAAAAAAGAGAGAAGAATATATGCATGCATAATAACAACCACAATAATTTCAGTCATTTATATGCATTCATTAAAGAAATAAAATCCCTTATGTAGACCTTCATATTCCACCAAGCCACTAAAATATACCCTTCATTTAGTTCAGATAACTTGCCAGCACAGATTTTTATGAACAAGAAAAAATATGAAGCATGTCACTACTCATTAATCACAACATTATTTTTTAATGTAAGAGAAGACAGGAGACAGAGAAGCTAAATCTTGCTCTCCTATTAAAGATAACAGGCATTCTAACTTTTATACCACTGAGGAAATATGTATTAATCAAACGTGCCTATCATGTACAGAATGACATGTACAATATCCCTGAATAATCACTACATGTCAAGTTAATAGTTTGAGGAGATCTTTGCTATGGCTTTGGGTGACTTTCTGAGTATGTGACTATCTGGGCCAGCAGTTAGCAGCTACTAAACCAACTATTCTTTTTCCATTGAGTGCCTTTTTAACATATCCACTTCAAGCTGATTTCAAAAAGATCTTCTGACTAATTTTTTTCTTTCCCAACTAACCACATGCTAGGATCCCTAAATTTCAGCAGTGAGATCTAATTTGTTGGGTTTGCAATGACTATACACACCTTTAAATAACAGCATCTTTTGAACTGAGGCCTAAAGTTTGTTCATTTAATGGCATGTGTTTAAAACCTTTTACATGTTATTATCTTACTAATACTACCTGTAACATACCTCCTACGAGAAGAAAACACTTTAGCATTTTGATAAATCTTTTTTCTAATCTTACTTTGAAGAACTGGTAATCATTGATTGGACAGCCTCATGTGTAAGTTTGTGTGAGAAAAGATTTGTGAATTCAGTATAAAGTAAGTTATTTGCAATCTTTGCCAGGTACACAGAAAGGTGTTAATCTTTGCTTATTGAAATGCAATGTCATAATTATTCACCCACTTAAAATTGTATTTAAAAAAAAAAAAAAAGAACAGAACTTCTTTCCACAGCATAATTCACTGACAATCAGCACTGGGAATTGAATGATTTAAGCTTAAAAGAGCTATAAGTTTAACGTTTCTGAGGGTCTGCCTATTAGTTTATGTCTTCAATGACAAACCCAAGGTTTGACAGATGTTCACAGCAACAGCATCCATTCAGAATGTCACATTAGTGAAAATTTCACTCTCTAAGAAAATATTAATTTGCAAATTAACAGAATGACAAGGATGTCAGAACACATTCCCCAGTTATAATTGCCTGGGTGGTTATAGCAATTTGAGGAACTATCCATGTGCACATTTCTATTACAACTGACGTCATCAGCTTGTTCCAGGACACAATCCTGCAGAAGTTACGCTTGTGCACATCATTAAACATGGGATATGTCTCACCAAACCCAATAAATATGACATGAATATATAGCAGCTTATTCTAAATGCAATTAGTAGTAAAAAAAGGCAAAAATCATGAAGATGAAAAGGATGAGACTGGCTGGTGCCTTTTTTGCCTTTCCCCATCCACATTGTGCATTACACTTTAAATATAATGGTAAACTACATTCTTAATTCCAGACAACAGATATCACTTAACAGGTCTAGGAAGACTCATGGCTTTCAAGTATCACAATGTCTGATCATGTTATTTCTCCTCTGTAATATTTTGGGAAGAAACATGTTTAATAATTTGCAATTTTGGTCTCCCAATGAATATGAGCTGTGTATTTTTTTTTTTTCAAGTCTCTATCATAGTGCTGCTGTTTGGGGAGTACCTGCAGGTAGTCTCATATGTCAATTATTTCTGTGCAAGCGAATCTCTAATCTTCCAAGAACAATAAACCTTTTAATAATTCTTTCTCATTTTGCTTCCTGCTTTCTCCATATGGCTTGTTAAGCACATGTTCAGCATACTTTCACTGACTTTCTTTAGATTTTGCAGTTTCTCAGATCAGTCCAAAGTACAAAGACTTAAAAGGTCATTTGAGGTGCACAGTAATAAATATACTGGTGCACGCCAGTATTTCTAACTAATCTTAGGCTTCTACAATGCCTTCCTACTGAAAAAAAACTCCACACCAACAATATGAACACTTTTTTTGCCTGATTATAGTTGTTATTTGGTCATAGACATATAATAGCAGTATTTTCCATCTAAATGTTGAGTAATTTTTTTTTTTTTTAATAGAAACTGGTAGTTCAAAAATGATTTTGAGAGTAATTAAATGCACTGACACTAGTAAACAACAATCATCTAATTTTCACTAGTTAACACCCATTTCCTAAAAAAGACGTGTTAACTCATCTGTGTTCTAAAAGAATGAATGATTGAAACTTTAAAAAGCCTGTATCATCATACCCTGTTTCTCCCAGTTCTCCAGAGGATCATACTCTGAGCTCACACATCTTCAGGATATTTAAATTGCATGAACCTTCAAGCATATGATTCTTTTTTTTTTTACTGAGTCTACAGGATCCCTGATGCAAGTTATGCAGGTTTGAGTGTCTTGAAGGATCTGGGCACTAATCCTGCCATCATTCCATTTAAGCATCAAAAATAGTATGTAAGATCTAGGCACTGCTGCCAGATGATGCGAGGTCCCAACTAACTTCCATAGGGATGTACAGGCTTTTAAATAACATTGTATTGAATGCTGGATAATTAATTCCCTGATAATCTGATGAATATTCTCAGATCTATAGCAGCAAGTTCAAAAACATCCTTCCTTACCAAAAAAAAAACCAAACTAAATTTGTCAACTAATTTTCAAAAAACAGCGGACTTCAGGGATTTGTTTTTTTAAATCAATAGCACTGTAATACTTTTGCAGGTAATCTTTAATTGGCTTCCAACACAAAGAGAACAACAACATTTGATCAATATTAATGAGCGGTAGAATTCAGTGGTATGCTTTCCAGGCATTTTTATCCATGTTCATATAAAATAATGTCAACAAGATTAATTGTGCACTCAAAGTAATAGATCTATTCACTTTGCTGCTCTTTGGAGTCCTTCTTTGTGCGGTTCCAATGGTATTAACCAACATAATAAGTATAGTCCAAAATACATCATTCTGTTATTCAATTGAAATTGCATGCTGTTTTTGAAAAAATATTGAAAGTTAAATTAAAGCATAGCAGGTTTTAAATATTTTAGATGCTCTTACTAAAATCTCTGAGATTTTATAGGTGGACAAATCAAACAAGTACATCCTCAGTAGACTTGCAAAGGGGCTCAAGGCAGAATCATGTTATCTGTTTTCTTCTTTGACAAGAACAATCAACTAAAATTTCATTAAAATAAGATCTTGTATAATGCAGTACTGAAGTGGTAATTACATGTTTGAGAGAAACCACTAGTTTGTCTATAGCAAGAAAAGCCAGGAAAGCAAGAAAAGCATCATTTCACCAATAAGAATGTAATTTTTGACAATGATAATATATACAAAGAGTCAATTAGCCTATTTAGGAAAACTGTTACTTCATTTTGTCTTGTAGGATATACAAATTCTTTTGAAGTAATAGAAAGAAGTGTCCAAATACCTTTCTACTTTTTCCTCTGATAATCTGGATGAAAAGTATTTTTTAAAATACCTCGTCTTATTTTGGGCTTCTTTTTTTTGCATGGTCTTCAATTTTTGAGAAAAAAACAAATACACCAAAAAAACCTTAGAAACATTGACAGTTGTAAAGGACATTTAAATATGTGTATGTGAATGCCATTACCTAAAATTCTGATTGTTTTCATTTCAATTATTTAGTTTTACTACAGGCTGGCTGTATCTACATGAGCAAGCTACACAGTGCAGTGGGAAGGGATCTGAAGAGCAAGAGGGCTGATGCTGAGGTCCTGATGCCCACACAGTGTCCTTCCTGAGAAAGGGGTGGTAGAGCTACTCTGGTGGTAGACTAACTCTAGTCTCTGTCAAGGCTTTTCATCTGCTTAGGGTTGTATCTGTATGCGTGAGGTATGACACTAATTACTGTTCCCTCTAAGTGTCCGGGATGCATTAGAATTTAAGAAAAAAAGGAAAAATATTATGTTTCCACTGCATTGCTGATGAAGCACTGCAGCTCTCCCACTCCTCACCCAGCGGAGGACAGCAAGAGCTGTACATGAGTTCATTTGGAGTGCCAGTGCAAACTTCATCAGGGACAGACACAGAGCCTGTCTGCAAGGGCAGGCTGTGCAGATGGTCAGCGACACAATGAACACATGCAAGATTTTGTACAATGCACTGAGGTGCATCATCAAGAAGTCTACCGACGCTTTGCCAGATATTTTTCTGATAAATTGGACTTAAAAATGTGACAAAGGCCAACTTTGAAGTACAATGGCTAACAATGGAGCTGTGTAGCATTAGCTTAGCAAAATCCAAGAAATCAGAAAGTAGTTGAAATAGCAGCCATAACAGAAAGAAAAAGCAAACAAACAACACCCCCTCAATGACTCTTTCCTTTACCACTCCTCAATTCAGTGATAGTCATCTGTAAAACAAGCCATTTCTCATGCTTCCACCAAACAGTGTAACCATTTTTTGCCAAATATAAAATCTGCTGCTGCTTTGGTGGGAAAGACATTCAAAAAAACCAGGCAGTTACAGGTGATGTAGTTAAACAAGAACTCTACATCAATCACATCTTCCTCAAAGTCTGATTCTCCGTACTCAGAAGTGTGCTTCCTGCTGTGCTAGAATAGGAAGATGATCAAAAATCAAAAATCATAATTTCTTACTAAGACAAGATTAAATGAGAAATATGAAAAACATAAAGAGGAAAAAAAAAAAGAAAAATATACTCCAATGGAGTGACACATGCTAAATAATCACATTTTTAAAAAGTAAAATTAAAGGCAGTGCAATACAAATGTTAACACTTTTGATGGTATCTATCTATCCATCTTCTCTTCATGTAGAAATAATGCAACTTTAATGAAAAATACTAAATTAGACATTGACCTTGACATACATCGAGATGAAGATACTATTAGCTACAAAGCTAATTGCTTCATTTACTTTGTGGAATATTACTGAAGTAGGACTAATAGATAATGTTACTCTGATGATATAGTAAGCTCCAAATCCCATCAAAACAAATATTGGAGTTATCATCAAACTAATAAAAGGTATCAAATGATTTTACATTTCATTGTAAAAGAAAAATACTCTCTAGCTACTTGCCTTCATACCACTAGCTTTGCTTAAGACCCTTGTGGCTCTACATGAATGTCAGTCAAATAGGGTTTTTTTTTTTTTCCCCCTCTGGTAGGTTGAAGTCTTCATCAGAGATCTCTCACACAGTTTTAACATCAGTAGTTTGAAGTCTTCCCCCTACCTATGTTTTGATAATACATAATACTTTACATGCTTCCTCTGCCAAAGCAAAGTCTTCAAATTAGGTTGTGACAGAGCTCACTTAGGAAGAGCTCTTATATTTTGAAATGAATATGTGTAAAAGAAGCCAGTGACACGTATGACTTCTTTCATCTTTATGGGAAGAGGAAGAATTAATCTCCTTGCTGCTGGAGCTAGTAGAATGGCACAAGCTTCCCATGATAAAGAAGTTAAGGATTATCACACTGAATTAGACTCAGTGTCCAGGTAATCCAACATCCTGTCCCTGCTGCTCATCAGTTCCTGCAACCTGAGAAGAAAGCTGGAGAATCCTGCAGTGGGAATAATTAAAGATCTGCACTAGGTATCTTACAAATATTTGAGATGAGCTTAATCTCTGAATCTTTATGTTAGACATTCTTTTCTAACTAATAGTATGTTTTCTCCATACAGTTAAAAATTATGTTTATACCACCTATATATGCACAAATGACAGACCACCTCTTTTTCAGAACTATATTGACCTTTTTCTTTCCTCATTATCCTTTTAAAAACTCAATTAAATGGATTTTTGAAAGCTGTGCCCCTTCAAATGTGAGCTTATAGATTTCAAAGTTCAGCAGACACAAATCCAAAATATAACCTAATTCTATTTGAAAGAGACTGTCTTCCACAGAGACACACAAATGAGCAGAC
>NW_008825533.1:2006222-2026692 GCF_000699105.1 Pygoscelis adeliae
GGTTATGACAGAAAACTGCTTTATTGCACAAAAAGGGCAGGAACATAACAAAAGCTTTTGATGGTCTCTGATCTTCCTCACATTTACTACTTTGCCTATTAATTTAATATGATTGTGCAAGGCTTACCTGACACAGAGGCTGGTTTTGAATGCTCCCAGCTGCATGTCTGTGTGGGAGTCGTGATACTTCAGAGACCATTTTAACAACTTGAGAGAAATGATCCTACATCTGCGGAGTTCTGGGGATCATTAAATCATACCAAAATACATACTTAGGTCTCAGTCTATCTATACGTTCACTCACACAAGTATGACATATCCATTCCAGCAATGCAGCATAGGGAGTTAGGTCTCACTAGTACACATACTTCAAGCCTGTGCACCACCTTTGAGGTTAAGACTAAGCTTCTGCTCAGGTATTTTGTAGATTTCACCTGTATTTAGAAGAAAACTACCATTTCCCAAGAACACTCTTGAGGTTGCTGGGTCCAAAGAACAGCAAGTTTGTTCACTACTTGAAACTCCTGCTACATCTCAGCTGCCTGCTTTGCAGTGCATGGTTTTGAGGGCATTGAAGAGAGCGTTCCCAGCAGATGTGCTATTGACCTTCTGCCAGAAGGGGCTGTAATAATGAAAATGGTTTGTTCTAGTTAACATGCTCATTCTACCACTTAAGTATGAAGCATCTTCAGTAAGGAATGAATACGTTGTAGTCCAGTATTTGCTCTTTCTTACTCAGATTTTTTTTTTCCCCCCTTAAAAGTATTTCTGGGTTCAAAACTTACATAAATATCTAAACATTTTAGGGCCCAACTCCCATTATACTGGTGGATCATGACATGGCTGAAAGCAAATAAAGGAGTCTCTCAGTTTAACTAAAACCCACAGAAGTTGAACTTGATGTGTTTTGAACTACCTCATCCTTCAAGTCTTCCAAAGTGTAATAAATTATTGCTTGCCCAGCATACTTGAATATTTGTAAAACAAAGAGGGAAAAAAAATCCCAAACAATAGCTCCTAAAGATCAATATATTTCACACGATTTCCTTTTAGAATTTGCCACTGTTGATTCTATTTTGCTGTTAGGATACAAATGAATTTTGTATCAACAAATATTTATTATACCTACAGCTTTCTATTTGTTTGGTTGTTTTAGCCTGAAAAGAATAGGTATTGCGGGACATCATTAACAGTTTATGTGGAATATTGATAATATTAACTGATTGCTATATGTTATTCCAGTTAGTGCATGAAAGTAGTAAAAATAATTAGCAGTTTACACACACCTTCACCTCATTAACATTCTCAAAATATCAGCTTTTAAAAAAAAAAATCTGTTCAGCCTGGCTCATAAGTGAATTAGTACTGTATTAGATTCTATCTAACTATATATTAATTATAAACTAATGGCACAGATCCAGACTTAATTGCACTGTGATTAAATATTTATCTTGTTTTTAATGCAGCAAATGGAGCGTGCTGATTATAATGATCAAGGTGTCTCCATCTGGATGCAGCAAAAGCTAAGGTTCACTCCCTGAGTGCAAAATGTTTCAGGTCATTTCTGCACATTTCCCTCTAATTCTCCTCTGTGGATTTATATTACAGTAAACTGATTGTCCAGCCATCTCCCAACCTTTTTTTAACTAAATAACTAGAATATTTTCTGAAAAGGTGCTATTTAAACTTGATGGCTATACAGTGCCTTTCCTTAATAAATAGTCTTAAGCTTCTCACCTAACCCTTCCATCGACTGGAATGACAGATTCTACACAAATTTGAGGTGTGGTCAGTGTAGTAGGCAATGTAGTGATACTACACAGGGTGAGACCTGAAGATGCTCCAAAAGCTGGAGAAAGTGTTCAATGCACTACAAGATATTTTCCTCAACATCTCTCTCTCTATTTCTCCTCATACTCCTAGGCTTCTGAGCTTGAGAACTTTCTTTGCCATTTTCAATGCTGTTTTTCAGCTCTTTACACCCTTCATCACCTACACATGTGTTCCTGAATAAAGCCCACAGTAATCTTCCCTCACCAGCTATCTCATAAATGTACTGTAGCAAATTAACGTGAGACCTGTTCTGCATCTCTGCATGACCTTTCACAGGAGGGTTTTATCTTCCCAAACAATACCTGGTTTGTTTACAGAAAATCCAGGTTCAGGGCCTTTTCCTTCTCTTCCTCTAACTTTATGGTTTAACTCTGGCAGCAGCATTGTTATTTTTTTCCTAGATGATACTGTTTCTGTCACTGACTTCTCCCACTCTTGCTGACCGAAGTGTGGGGGCTTGGCTGCTACACTCCATTTTTTGTGAATTACTTTGTATCATTGTTAAATTCAGATTAATTTTCCAATTTATGTCAGAAATATTTTCCAAATGTCTTTTTCAGTTGATTCTGGTTCACATCAAAAGGAAAAAACTCTGCAAACACAGAGAATCTTGTATTTTGTAAAAGTTTTTCTGGAGGACTGCAAAGGCTTGAAGAATTCTGTATATTAAAATATTCAGAGAATTATTATTATAGATTGGGATGTTCGAAAGATTCAGTTCAAAAGTGCAGTTCTGACAACACTAATGTCTACAGGTTCTACATTAAAATAAACTCTCCAAATCCTTTCTCTATATAGTTGAAACAAATCCACCTCTGTATTTACTATATTGGTCTGTTGTTTAAGTAAAATATACCCAGCAATAAGGAAACCATACACAGTTTGCTACCTAATGCAGAACCTCACTGCCAATTGGGATTTCTGTGCAACAGTGCTATTTTTATCATCATAATTCTTGTCATCATATATGAAGATATCAGTTTCATTGTTTCACTGCACTTTAAACTACCAGCGATCAGGACCTCTCATCCTTTTTCACCGTGTTCCACTAATAACTGGAAAATGGAAAAAACCTGAAAAGATTATGTGAACTTTAACTATAACAGCAAATAGATTTAAATCCAGTTAGTTCGCTTGCTGAGCATTGCAGTGGGAACTAAAAAATGCAACAGCCTAAACTTATGCTATTCATATTTGTATGAGTCAGGTCCTAACTACTAGTGTCACACCAATGACACGGAAACAGCAGAAGAGAATCTCAGAGGATGGTTATCCTTAGGACATGAAATATTATTAAAAAGTGATGAAAGAGAATTACTAAATGTGAAATATATATAGTCCAAAAAGGCATAAAGTTGTCCACAGCAGAAACCAAGGGAAATAGACAAGACTTACACTCCAGTCATTTATTTCCCTTAGGATGTAGGACAGAGGAAATATATCCTTTCCTCTTCACATTTTTTTTCCAGCTGTCATCAAACCCTTATGATTTTATGTACCCTACCCTAAATTCTTTTGAATTCCAGATCCTGTCACTATTCTCCAACTCTTACTCCCTTCTTAGCTAGATCATCGTTCTCTTTTCTCCTCATAACCCATTCCCGCTTCATACTGGTGTCTTGGCAACTCAGAAAACCACACACTGCATAACCATCCCAATTTAAAATCACAACCCATGTTTGCAGTTACGTGCCTTCAGTTTTTAAGATACACAGTAGAATCACTGGATGTCTGCTTCCTTTGCACCAGCTACACCCACAGCACAAATACAAACTAATTGCTCTTGATTAATGTGATTCACATGCAGTTAGTTGTACGTGGAAGAAAATACTGACCTATTTTGGTGGATAATGGTAATAATTCCTGCACAGCAATAGAGGAGATTAGGCTTTTCTGATAAACAATGCTTTAACTTAAAATTCCTTTCTGTGTTATTACACACAATGCAGGTGTCATTATTGTCATTCAAGTACAGTTCTCTGCACAGGTAAATTTTGCCTTCAGCAGAGCCTTGTGCAAGGGCTGGGGCATAAGCTGCAGCACTCCCGAGGCCACAAATATATTCCTTTAGTGAATTGCATGGCAGACTTCCTCTGGAGCCACACACTCTTCTCTGGTGTCCACCCTGAGCTGTGGCATGGGTAACTCATCAGACACATCCAACTTTCCTCTGGTTTTCAAGATCCACAGATCTGTGCACAGGCATAATGATGGCCATATTCATCTGGGCGACTTCAAAAGGTGAGGGCATGAACTAGACATAATTAACTTCCCCTCACCTCAGGACAGATGACCTGAATGCATGTTAATATTCTCTTTCCAATCTAGTCTAATTGGTAGCTGGATATGGTTCCTGAAAGGGAATCCATAATATTACTCATCTGTTGATGGAATGGAGTCAGGCACAGAGAAGGTCATCTGGCTGAAAAATGTTGATGCTGCAGTTAGGTTCTGAATGACGGGGAACAAGACCAATAGGATATGCTATGAAAACTACTTTACTATTGTAATGTGTACTTTCATTGAGGATATCCCTAGTGACATGATTTAAACAGTTTGAAGCAAATTCTTTCTTTGGAATTTCTTAAAAGGTTGTAACATATTACCTGTATTCTGCTACCAAATATTTAGACAGAAACAAGACTTGATGACAAATACATTATATTATACTTTCTGTGCCTCCCCCTGTTCAAGGGAGGCTAAAGCAGAATGCTGACCTAACAGGATTGTTGTATTGTATTTTGTTTCAAAACATGCCCAGTATTACTGTTTTGCAGAGAAAATTATTAGAATGGTTTTCTCATCTAGGAGGCTGGATTAAACAAAAGAAAATTGAGAAATTCCAGGTTGACACAGAAAGACTAAAAATCAGATATTGAAATATTGTCATCCTTTCCCTTAGTTTATATTAATAAATAAATACTGTTCCGCAGTTTTAACAGGACAAAATACTGTAGAAAGCTTGAAACTAATGAAATTAATGAGTAACTGTAACAAAGACTTGTAATATTGCTGTAGAGTGTTAACTCATGTTTTGTAAGTAAATGTTAAAATATGGTACTGCAGGCAAATTGAATATATAAATCTATATCCAGACCTTTTTGTTCTTGGGCTATGGCTTCTTCATTGTAGCTAGCCATTTCAATAAAACTTCATGAATTCCAAGTCTTCTCTCAGCTTATTTGACATAATTCAAATAACTTCTAAAGTATATAAAGGTACAATTCATTTTAACATTTCTTAGTAATAGACAACTAGACATTCATGGGAGCATGTTACATTTTCATAATTGATATTTTTATCAGAAGAGTTATCATACAACCACAACTCCCATGGAAGCCAGTGGAAGTTTTGTCTTAAATAAGTAATGAATATATACTTCTGGACTGGAGCGTGAAAGCTTCTGCTCTCTTATCTCCAGTCACACTGATAATTTCATTTGACAGTTTATTACTTTACAGTACTGTGGATCTTATGTAAATAGTTTTGCTACAATTTTGAAGTCACATAGTATTTACTCATAAGGAGTATTACTGAAGTCAACAGTTTTATATAAGTGCAAAAAAAGAGAAAAAAAAGTTGTTCCCAAAATAATATTTTGAAACACTACAATTGTATAGATAAGATTACACAATACAGCAGAAGATAGCTGAATACTACATGTCATTCTTTCTTTAAGCCTAATAATGGACATTCATGCTCTGAGGTAAAATACTGTTTATCTAAAAGACTTACAGTGGGAAAAAATGAAATGCATTTTAATTGCAGTAGTAAAGTCTTCAAAATAATATACAATAAAAAAGAATTGATTTGATTTCTAAGACAAAAGAAAAAACAGGTCTTGGCTCTGGCAAATGGTCATTAGTATATGGCAAGTCAATTTATAAGAGCAACAATGAGAATCAGTAGATATGAATGAAGTGGCAGATACTTGTTATTGCAAGAAATGGTCTAAGAAGTTGTTGCAAACGTTCAGAAATCCCCACATTCCTGACTGAGTGAACTCAGTCAAGCCTTTGCTTGGTATTTCTATGCCCCTAAAGCAATTTACGTTCTCTTTATGAGAATAATGGCAGGCAACCTGTGACTGTTTATTAAAATATAAATGCCAAATCTTCTTTCAACATTTCCCCCCCTGGTTCAAGCTAGGATAGACTTAAAGATCTTCTCAGCACCTCAGTGATGCAGCTACTCAGAGAGTCCAGCTCGCTGATCCCTTACAGGCAAATAATAATGACTGAAGCCAGAGTCAAGGGAGTTTGGGATAGCAGGGCTTTTTTACTTAGTAGGGGTTTTGGGGGGATTAGAAGTAGACAGAACATTAAACACAGTGCAATGCAGGAAGAAACTCATTTGGGTGGGAACTGGGCATCAGATCAGCAGCTGATGAGACAGAGATTCATAATAAGAAAGACCAGATGGGAAAAAAAAACAAAAAAAACCCCACCTCAGCTCTATTTTAAACCCTGTTCTTGGTCCTTCAGGGCACTTAATTCCACTTGCAGATAATTCCATTATCTGTCAGTTTTAACACTTCCTGGGCTTTGATGCACTACAAATCTATAGCAGTGTAATGGTATTATGCATATCCATGATCGATAAAATACTGCTGTTTCAGACATGAAGAAAAACTCATGTGTCTGAATGCCTGTCCATTTCACCTATCAGCTGATTCAATAAAATATGCTACCTGTATCTACAAACGTTTCCCTGCAACCTATGTACTTACATCAGAAAACATCATGTCACATCTTTCCCTGGTTATAAAATTGGTCTCAAAGGAGCCTGAATTTCACAGAAGTACCATATTCCCTCAGTTCAGCCATGCTCTCTGCTACTTTGCAGTCTTTCCTTGGCACTTCCTCCTTACTTGCTTTAGCATCTATCCAACCTGCTTAAGCTTAGGCACATCTTTAACACCCGTACATAATAGGATATGAATTACTGAAAAGGTAGGACAAGGATTCTGGTTGTAAGAAACAACACTTTTTTTCTTGTGCAAGATTACCAAGAATCAGCACAGATTACCAAGAATCAGAGTAGATTTTTGTTGGTTTGCTTGCTTTTTACTAAACAAGAGTTATGGATAAAAAAAGATATTTATTTAAGGACAAGAGATATGAAGTGATAGGAAAAATTACTAGAACAACGAACATACAAGATACATGATTGAACGTATCCTTGTTGTTAAAGTTTTTCCTTGGCTGTTTCAGCATGTCAGCCAACTTGTAAAATTGTAGGGATTATACTATCGAGTCATTCCCAGGAGAGTTATTAGAGAGGGATATTTCCCATTCATCCTGCTGTTAAAAAACATAACATGGGGAGCAATGGTACAGGGTACTTTCAAGATTCACACTGGTTAACTTTGCTCAGAATCTACAAATGTTATGTTGAGGTAGTCAGCACCAAGAGTGTACAGCTCCCACCCCAAAGATCATTAGATTTCAGGGAACCTCATCCACAGCCACTCTTATTTGTTTTACATAACTATAATTATTTGCAGCCTGATGTTTAGAAACTTGCGTCAGTACAGTTATGCATGGATATAGCTTTTTGTAGGCTCAAAATCTTTGAAGCACAGAACATTCAATGTGTTGAATATATATCCTGGAAGGAGATACGATACATGAATACGAAGAAAAACAAATTACAAACATAACAAATCAACAGCTTTACAAAAGGTGAGGTCCTAAAAACCTCAGGAGAAAAATCATAAATGTGTGCATACTCATATGTGCATATACACCATGATACTGGGCTACTGGTGTGGGTCCTTCCCGTAGAAAGGAAACCAGAAAAAGGGATTTACTTAAATTCAGAGTTTCTTCCTAATTGACATTAACCATGTACACTCCTTCTGTAGTATATAGAGAAAATACAGGAATAACCACTTTGTTTTAAATTTCTCTACAGGTTTGTGTTTCGTTTCTTTGACTGCAAAGACTGACCTAGATTGGACTCTTCACTCTTGAAGAGGAAATCAGGATAAAATGACATCTACCCACGTTGTTGCTGCACTGCTGTCCAAAAAGAAGACTACTGCCCAGTCTTGGCACAATTTAGTGTCAAATGCACAACTGCAAACAGTGAGGATTTCAAATTCATACGTATGCAAGAACTGGCACTCATAATGTATATGACACTAATAAAACCTTACACTAATGAATATTATTTGGGTTACAGTGCCTATCATGGAAGGGTCTGGTTCATTGTCCAAGCAAAATATACTTAGCATTTTTAAGAGCACACTTACTTTGTAGTCCTTAACTTTGCTAACATGTGCTGTCTTCCTACAGGACCAGCCATTCTGCAAATGGGTCATTATTCAATACTTCTTTATCCTCCTGAATGAATGTGTAGTACAAAGCCTTGGTAACTAAAAACCACTTAAATTTGCACTGAACAGGAAATAATGAGTAAAATTTCTTCCTCAGCACTCTTACATTTTCACAGTCAATCCAATGCTTTAAAGAGGGTCATAAGACAGTTTAAAACCAAAATAAGCACAAAATAAGCCTCTTTGGGATGCTATTTTTGAACAGAGTCCTTTCCATCAGGCTTGTTAACCTGCTTCAAAATCCTCAACCAACCACTATTCCTGTTTGCTTTGCTTTCATTAGTATTTGCTTTTTTTTTCCCCCCCCTTTCCATGCATCTAATACCTGGATGCGAATCTTTGACTGCTTTTATCCAATTTAATTACAGTGTCTCACCAAAGATGACTGTTTTTTTTTTCTTCACTCCAGCTTTCGCTACACATTTCCACCAAATTCCCCTTCCCACTGAGAGCACACATGCCACTACATGTCAAGTCAGATCAAGGAGCTGAACCAAATGAACACTAACTCTGTTGGGGAAATTACATTAGGGAAGAGGCTACTTTCAGCTGGAACAGCTACCTGATGCAGCTCAACATGTAGCTGTACAACTGCTAGCACAAGCTTAAAGGGGAGAGCAAGAAAGCATGAGTAGGCTGGAAGAAGGAATCAGAAATAAATGGCCTGCGTGAAGTAAACAATTCTTCCAACAGCAGCCAGGCCAACGCAGATCACCCCACTGCAGCCGTTCCCTTTGTATGCACGTATTCAGACCCACTCACTCTGTGCCCATGCGCAACTCATTAATCTCATTTCTTTGCCTGTCAACTCCCTTCTTCCTCAGCAGTTTCTCGTCTCAGTTTCCATCACTTCTCAGATGAAAATCTGTCCATTCTGACAGGAGAGGATTTTGTCATCTGTTCTCTGCCATGGTTAGCCTTTTGCCGTATTTTCTCCTGTGCTTCGGCTCTACTTGGAAGTACAGAGAACTCAAGGAGCAACAGAGTACACTGAGATTCCTGGAGCAACAAGAACAATAGTTTGTTCTTCATCTTGTTTGTTTTTGCTCCATCTTCAGAGGATGAAACAATCAATATCACATAATAATCTTTGTCTATTTTATTCACATGACCCTGTCTTAACTGCTAGTTCTGCTCTTTGTATCTGTCCAAGCAAGGTCTAGACACCTGCAAAGCCTCTTCTTGGGGAATACTGCTTCCCAGATAGAAAAGCACCTAAGTAAAGCCACCCTGTCGATGCAGACCTGGAACCAATAGACAGTACTGACACTGCTGGAGCCTGAGATAAAGGTGTTGTGATTCCCTTCCAGGGTGACATGTCCATCTGTTCTGCTCCCTGCCCTCCTTGGTACAGAGATGCATTGGTAGTTGGTATGGCAGACTTGATGTCACCCACCGTCAGACAGCAGTATACACTGCTGGTTTCCTTATAACGGACTTCTCAACTCTGTTAGGTTAGGAGCTGTCTCTGCTAATTGAGCATGAACTAAGCCTACCTCCTTGGCTGACTCTATGGACTTTTCCATGGCAGTAATAAAAGCAACCTCTGACACCGCACTGTGAAATTGCATGTCCCAGCTCCAAAGTATCGGAGCAGAAAGGTTTCTCAGTAGAACTGCTTTGAGAATCAGAATGGGCAGCAGAACACCTTTTTTCCTTAACCTCATTATAAGAAATAGTGAAACTATTTGAGCTGAGTTCAGCCTGAGGCAGACACCTAGCATGGAAAACTTCCATCTCAAAGTTCAGGTGAGAAAGTGATAAGCAACCAAAAGAAAATGTTCATGACAGAAAGCAATAGATAGTTTAGGGGATACTATATGATCTTCCACTTGTATTTGTACACTGGGATGAATGTCATATACCCACCACAAATACCACTCTCTAAATCTATGCAGATTATGGAAAAATGCCCATGTATGAGTTTCTCAGGCAGTTGCCAGCACTGAAGGCTAATCCCAGCCTCCCAGCACCCTTTTTGTCTAACCCTGAAAAGAAGTGAGAGATTTTGCTGAACTGAGGTTTTTTTTGATGATATATGGACAAACATTCACTAAGGAATAGGCTAAAAATACTAATTAATTTCCATTCCTGACCTAACCAAGATTTCCAGCTTTTAAATGTGACAGCCTATTGTAATAGCTTTCAGTGCCACCTGGCATCTAGAGCTATTTCTACTGCATAAGCCTCGTTTTCATCAGAATGGGGTTTAATATGACCTTTATATAATGTTCTGATTTAGTCTATATTTCACTTGGAATATATGGAAAGTAATTAACAAGTTAGCTTCAGGCACTAAAAAATAAAATATGCACTTCAAGAAGAAAAAGAAAAGGAATTGTTACAAATGTGTAAACCAAGTTAAGCAAGAGAGTAAATCTCTGTTACAGACCTTGAGGGAACGACAAATCCTTTCCCTTAGAATAATATGGAAAGATGATTTTCCTCTTTGAAATGTGTGAAACAGAACAGCTTTGCATACCACAGCAAAATTATTGTGCCCCAAAAGACAGCCTGAGAGCATGCTGTCACAAAACTACACTTCGGATGCTGCTGTACAATGGGCAGTAAATTGAAGTCCTTGAGACTAGACCAGATGCATCATTTGAGATTTTGAGGGTGAGAGAGTAAGCAGATTAAATATCTCATGAACTTTTTGGAAAGTTTCATTTCAATAAGCTAGGGACACCTGTTTATTTTGGTTTTCTTTTCTGATCATCACCAAAGGAGTTACAATTTCAACTTCTTGCAATCAATAGAAGGCCATTAGGGCATTATTTTCAGGAAGAAGAGATACCCTTTGTGAAATCCAATTTTATACCCACAATCAGTTAAGTATTTTTAAGGAAAACATATAGTGTAGTTAGCATATAAGGATATAAGTATAATTCCTATGTAAATATTAATCTCAGTAAGATCTCAAATGTTTTTCATTTGAACTCATAATGTAGTTCTCTGAGAATCAATGACATCTTGCCAGCACTTTAACCAACTGGATCTCTTCTACTTTTTGATGAGAGATGCTGCTCAGTGCAGCACCAAATGTAAAACCATTTGCTGACATGAAGGAATGAAAAAAAATGAAAAATTGATTACAATATTCCTCTGTTCAAGCAAAAGACCTATCCAATATCCGAATCATAGAATCACAGAATGGTTTGGGTTGGAAGGGACCTTTAAAGATGATCTAGTCCAACCCCCCTCGCTGAGGGCAGGGACATCTTCCACTAGATCAGGTTGCTCAAAGCCCCATCCAACCTGTCCTTGAACACTTCCAGGGATGGGGCATCCACAACTTCTCTGGGCAACCTGTGCCAGTGTCTCACCACCCTCATGGTAAAGAATTTCTTCCTTATGTCCAATCTAAATCTACCCGCTTTCTAAACTATTTAATATCAAACTATTTTAAACTATCTAACATAAAGCTATCGAAGATGGTGCTGAGTAGAACATTCCTACCTTCCACTATAAATAGTTATGAAAAGTCAAAATCTTGAAAATTTGATATTATGAATTTACCTCAAAATAAAAATAAACTGTGACAAGGGAAAACCTGGGATTTTAATAATTTTATGTTTAGTATTTTAAATCTATGAAAAATGATAATTCAGTGAATTTTTAAATGCAAGTTATTTAGAACAAGAAAAAGCACCTATTTTTGCCAAAAATGTGGCTTACATTTTTACATTTTTACAATACAAATTCCATTCTGTTTTTTTTAAACTCACCATGTCCCATGAACAATTGTATTTCTGAGGAACCAACAATTTCACCAGAAAATTGATAAAAAATTCTAGATTGCATACTGGTTTTAAATCTACACATTAGTAATGTTTAGCACTTATACTTCGCAAATGCACATTAAATACGTTGTTTTATTGTCTCTATCCTGTCAATTTCCAGAGATCCATAAGGGGAAACCCAACCCATGACATAGGCAGCTTTTTATGGGACAGAGTACATTATCTCCATTCTGTCATGCTTTATGAGATAGCAAGTAGGTGCTGGCTTTGTTTTGCCATTTCAGCATGCTACTCACAAGAATAGAGTCAGCATGTGAGCACTGGGACACTACGTCAAGGAAGCGCTTTTGGGTCCAAAACCTCCATGAGAAACTACCCCTTTCACAATAAGGCTCTCACGGAGTCCAGGGACAATCCCTGGGAGGTAGTGGAGCTCAGAGAAGCAACATTATTTCTTCCTAGTCTAAATCAAATTTACCTGAATGTTAATGTGAATTAAAGAGAGAAATCTAAAAAACAAGCAGAAAAGAAAAGAGAACTCCATTATTACTACAGAAGTCTAGAGGATGTCTAATAGGAAAACTAATAGGGTCTCTTTTAAGAAGTACCTAGGCTATGTCCAGTAAATCAGTTTTGAAATATCTGTTAGTGAAAATAATTTATAACTACTTCTAATTTTTCATTTTTCAATCTTTTTTTTTTTTAAACACAATGACTGATATATAGTTTCTTATTCTGCAAATACGTTCCAAGGAAAACACTAAGGCAATATACTGTGGTGCCCTGCTTTAAAGGGCTTCTTAAACACAAGAAATCTGGGGGAGAAAGAAAGCACCAGTTTTAATAGCCAGAGAAACCTGGAGTTGTCCTAACAGAAACAAAACAAAACACGTAATGTGGAAGCAATTTAGATTTCAATTGTTGCTTAACACCATGCTCATAGGGTAAGGTTAATGGGCAAATCTTAAGATTTTTAGTTGTCTATCTTTTATGACTTTTTGATAACTCTTAAGTGCTATCTCTAGTACAACTTTCTTCCTGGAACTTCTGATATTGTGCTTTTCCATTCTAATCTTTTGATTTCTTTTCCTGATTGAACGTCATTCTAGAGACTTTCCAATAGAAGTCCCCTTCTCCACTTTATATGGCATTTTTAACTTTCGTTGTTTCTCAAAAGTGGTTTTTTTCCCTTGTTTTTTACTTCTTTAGGAAAAAATGCTAAAGTAACTTTTATAGAAGTTGAAATTCTAAATAAGGAAGTGAACAGATTAAATATCACATGGAATTGTAGAAGAGTAGTATTATTTTCCATGGGAAAAAATAGACTGCTTGTAGTAGCTGCACACAGATATATAATGCAGCTGTCTGTACATGTACATACCGTGTCACAAGGTTGTTGTAGGGGTTACGTTTTACTAATGTCTTTGAAGAAGAAATTTCTGTCATATATTGAGTCTATCTCTTCAACACCTAAATTTCATTAAATCGATATTAAACTCAAACTGTAAAAGCACTTTTATTGTCATGAAAGTCTAAACATATTTGCATATTGTATATAGATGGAATACAAAGACACAAATCCCAGTTACCTAAAAAACTAGGCTTAAAAAAAAATTAGTGACAAAAGCAAGGAATGGCTTCAGTTAAGTGATGATCTCAAGGGGCATGTATTTATTATTTCAGCCAAAGTCACAGTGTAAAGACAAGTGTACAAAGTGCCACATGTTATGTGGTACTCTGTCTCATTGTGTCTTGGAAGAATTACTCTTTGATATCTTTAGAAATTATTCCAGACTCCTTGAAGAGAGGGAGGGAATACATAAAACCATGGGGAAACATTTTTGAGCTGCAAAGCTTCAAACAGCAGGACATCCAACAGAAGTTGATACATTAGGCTTAAAAACAGTTTTCAACAAAGCAACCTCCTCCTAGTTCAATAAACAGCCTTAAAAGACTCATGCCACATGTGTAGATCGGAAAAGAAACATGGAAACAAATCTCCAAGACAACTGTCCTGAGATTTTCCTAGCTTGCTTTCACAGGATGCATGAGCTTCTGGTAAAACTATTTAATTGATCTGAAACTCAAAATAAATGAACAGATATGAAGAAGTGACTCAAAAGAGAGTGTTCAGATGTCTATAACAACATAAAAAAAATAGGTATTTAACTGGAATGGAAAAAGAGATCTAGATCAATGTTTATCCAGAAGTAGGGCTAAGGAAAACCTTGTTGAAACTGTGAGGATCATTTGAAAAACTCCTCAGTTTAGCTTTGGTTAAAAAGCATGCAAAAAATAAGTATGCTTTTTCTTAGATGAAATATGCTTAATGAGTTATAATTACAGTTCATTAGACTGAAGCATTCTGAAACTGAAGGAACCCCTGTGAAATACCATTTCTATAGAGATACTCACAGTGCATTTATTATTTCAGGATTATTAATCTTCAACCTAGTTGTTACAACAATCAGAGTAAAATTTTAGTAACTTCACTTCTATGAGATTACTCATGGAGTGCGTTGTCAGAATGACATATAGTACTCATAGACTCTATCCCAAAGAGCGGAGTATGGGAAGTAGTATTGTTTTACCCCTTCAGTTGAATAGAAAAAGAAACTCTAGTTTTGATCCCGATCACAGGTCAATTAAAAGTTTATAATGTTCATAAAATGTTCAAGTAATGTTTATAATCTTCATAAAATGAATGTATTATCTGCAATTTATCCTACCTCATATTCTTTAATAAGTAAAGGTATTGTTTGGAAAAATACTACGTTGCCCTCCAATTAATCTTCTCACCTTTCCTCCCCTGCAACCGTTACACTAAATGCAGCCTCTTATCTCAGAGTGTTTAGAAGACAATCATAAGGTACTTCTAATGATTTTGAATGCTAAGCAATGACTTCTGGGCCTTGCAGCTGGAAGTGCGTGCATACCTCCTCCCCAACACTACCAGATCAGCACTAGAATCAGCAGGTTAATTATGCTCCACTAAGATAAATGTCACAAACTGGAGGAACTGGGTTTTTTTTGGAAAAGAGCAAAATCTGGTAGCAAATAGAACTTGCTTTCTGCCTACACAAGGCACGTCCCACTGAACTTACTGTGAAAGGCTCTAGGTGAGAGCATGAGGCTTTGGATGCAGTTTCTATTTATTTTTCAGCACCCCTGCATCTTTTAAACTGCATGACTGCCTTCCTACTCTGAGGAAGAGGTGTCTGTTTTAAGCAGAACACACAGCTTTGTAAGTATCAATACAATATGAGAAATAAGTTGTATTAAAACAATCCCATAATAATGCACTAGTTTGTTACTTTCAAAACAACAACATCTGGTCATATCTTAGAGCAAAATCAATAGAAACTATAAATTATAAAGCATCTAGGTAAAGAACAATTGCACTTTATTCATATATTTTCCTCTGGAAAAGCTAGAACAAGTAATATCTCTATAACAAAGGTTTAAAAATAACTTCATTTTCACACGCATGTCCTTCATCACTACATTTAAAACTTTCCTGCTCTTAATGCAACAGTCTGGTTCTGATTTTGACTTCCCCCACTTCATTGTTAAAATTCATATTGCGCTTCTAGGTTGCACTTTCACTGCACCTAATTTAAGCTCCAATTTAGCAAACACATGCTTAAAACACATGCTCACAAAGAAAATAGGTCTACTATGCACTGACATTCAAATACTAACTACCTACTTCACTGCTTTCCTGAGGAAGATCCAAAACAAAATATGTACACCTCTGCAGAAAATTATTGTTTCATTCTATGGAATTTCTAAATGTTCTGGTTTCAGCTGAGATAGAGTTAATTTCCTTCCTAGTAGCTGGCACAGTGCTGTGTTTTGGATTTAGGATGAGAATAATGTTGATAACACACTGATGTTTTAGTTGTTACTGAGCAGTGCTTACACTAGTCAAGGACTTTTCAGCTTCTCCTACTACCCTGCCAGTGAGGAGGCTGGAGGTGCACAAGAAGCTGGGAGGGGGCACAGCCAGGACAGCTGACCCAAACTGGCCAAAGGGACATTCCATACCATGTGACATCATGCTCAGTACATAAACTGGGGGGAGTTGGCCGGGGAGGGTGTAGCTGCTGCTCAGGAAATGGCTGGGCGTTGGTCAGTGGGTGGTGAGCAATTGCACTGTGCATCACTTGTTTTGTATATTCTTTTATCATTATTATTATTTTCCCTTCCTTTTCTGTCCTATTAAATTGTCTTCATCTCAACCCACGAGTTTTATCTTTTTTCATTATTCTCTCCCCCATCCCACTTGGGGGGGAGTGAGTGAAGGGCTGTGTGGTGTTTAGCTGCCTGCCAGGTTAAACCACAACAGTCCTTTTTGGCATCCAATATGGGGGATAAAGGGTTGAGATAACAACAGATCTGACCAGAGCATGTTAAAACAAATTTGTTATAAGCATTCTTTATTAGGTTAATATTCGCTGGTTGTAATGTTGATTTATCTGCTCTCAGAGTTGTTGTGCTTGTTCTCAGGGTTGTGTTAGGTAACACCTTACTTGCTGTCTATGTTCCCTCTTGTGCTGTTCATCACCTCTGGGGGCTGGATCATGGATATCATGTTGCTGCACGGTGTAACACTGGCTTATGACATGATAAAATTACTGGTCGAGAGACTAATCTGGTATTTGGACTCAGCATTGCCATCATCTCCGTACTTCTTTACACTCTTTACCTTTTCTCCTTCGAGAGTCAATCTATTGGGGAGACAAGCGGGGGACATTTTCCCCGACTCCTTCACCTTCCCCTTCTCCTCCAGGTTAGTTACAATAGCTTTTGAAATTTTGAATATCCTTGGGATGTTATAAAACCTACGAGTTTTACCTTTTTCCCAATTCTCTTCCCCATCTCACTGGCAGTAGTGAGTGAACGGCTATGTGGTGTTTAGCTGCCTGCCAGGTTAAACCACGACACTAAAAAATAGTATCTATACTTAAATATAGCTTATTTTGATCATAGTCACATTTCATGCAAATGTAGAGATGAGTTATACTCTATTAATATCTAGCAGAAGAGTTTAAGATCCAAAGTTTGCTAGTCAAGGCAGAGAATGCAATTGTTTTCCCAAAGGTGGAAATTTTCATTTGAATAGGAAAAAAAAAAAGTCATTCTGTGCCTGGAGTTTAGTCAAATTAATTCCTTGAAAAAGCTTCAAATTAATCAAAATTATTCCCAAGAAAATAATTGTTTCAAATTAATTCCCAAACAATCTAATCATATGAAGTATCAATGTCCTAGAACCAGATTAAATAACAGAAAGTGTTACTGTTACATTAATTCACCTACTTTTGCAGGTATTTAGTCATCATATTCCCTTATAACATAATGTCTGAGCAGTTGAGATTTACTTGCACAAACGTTGACAAATATGTGTTTTGTCTCATATTGTAAATCTACCATGTACCATTTATGCCAGAGGCATTTTTGCATCTGTCCAAATCAAAGAACAAAAACATTTTTGTGCTGCATGTTTGTGTACTTCTAGCTGTTGATTTGTCTGTGTGGGAATATCTATCTGCATTGTTGTATCAGTGCAACTCCCACATGTATACTCTTACTGCAAACAGCATCCTCTCATGGAATAACTAACATGAAAAGGTCACCAGTCTTTCCATTAAGAGTTTTCATACAGAAATTTACACTGGTATAGCTATTACTGCATAAATTATTGTGGCACATTTCTAGAAGCCAGTAAACCCTGAAACACTAAGAACTATAGCAATAAAAATAATGGCTAAAACCTAGGTGCAGCTCATTCAACCAACCACAAGTAAGTAAATGATTTGAGTTTGAAACATATCTGATCAAGCCTTGGTGGAAAATATTTGAAAAAATACTGGTGTAAAAGATGTTATTGATAATGGGTGAATTCAAGGAGATTATGAACATTTAGGAATATTCTGTGATGGAACAATGCTCAAAAGACATTCATTGTAAATTATTGGCTGAGCTTTGTTGAACACAAGAATTATGTGGGGAAATAAAGCAGTGATACTAGGGCAGAGCAAACCAAAGCAGTCAGAAGTGATTAAAAACAATACATTTAAATGAATACAAAAGCAAAAAAACCCAATGTCATCTGGCACTCCAAAAGGCAAGGGCTCCTGAGGAACTGAACACAGAATGTGTAGGCTTTTGTGAAACTATTGAAATTTCAGCTGGTAAGTCTAACAGAGATCTGTAGTGGAGCCCATGTATCTGTCTTATAAATTCCACTTCTCTCCTTTTACCCATTTTCAGCTGATGTATCTGGTTAGCTTGGCCAGCTCACAGTTGTGGGCTTTCACAAAAACGACAGTGATGTTCAAAATACAAAGAGGGAGGCCGTATCTTCATGAGATGCTCCACTGGTCGCAACAGGAATGATGGTTTTTACAATGCACAACCACAGCAAGATTGTCTTGAACATTACTGCAGCGTATTCATATATGCCTCTAAACTCTATCTCTACAAAATGTGCATACTTAAACCAATTCCATAAAGGGAAAAAAGGGGTGTTTTTTTCCTTTCTTAGGTAAAAAGATCTCCTTTTGTAACTGACACTTCTATTTAACAGTTGCATAGTTTCTATTAAGATATTTTCCATGGAAATTTCAAGACTGACAGATCTCTCAAGAAACGGATAGTTGAAAGCTGATGCTTAATAATTATAATACATACTCCTCGGGGGTGAGTTAGTACTCTACATCTTTCCCAAACCCTTTCTCTGTTTCACAGTGTTTTTTCTCATCTCAGTCATGCTTTCTTTCCATTCCACTACTATGCTAATGTTAAAAGTGCCCTTTTGCTTCTTTCTCTATTCAGTGCTAGTCTTAACTATTCTCCCTCTCTCACATTCTGCTCTTGGCTTTGTTCTCTGCCCTTTCATTTATTATTCTCCACTGTACCCTAATTACTTATATTGCTCCCAAGTTGTAGGTTTGTGTTGTAAACAGTGTTCAATCCTTCTTTGCCATCTTCCTTTCTTCATTCACTTTCCTTACCTTTTCTCCTTTGGTCCTCTGGAGACCTTTACTTCTTTTAACAAGCCGCTATAAAGTGACTCCCTATTCATTTGACGTTTTAGCTCACTGAGTTGATACAACTCAATGCTATTTCAAATACGTTAAGCTGTTTAATGGCATTCTTCTTTGGTACATCATCTTCTTTTTCTTTAAATACTCCCAAGCTAATGGATTGCCAATTAATTAGAAATAGTTAATCTTCGCAATAGAATAAACACTACGTGTTTGTGTCTCTTGGGGAGCTCCTAAACTAATTTTTATGACTGTGTTGTTAACCGTTCTCACTACTTGGCAGCCTGTCAATGGAAATAAAAGTTCAATGAGCAGATATCCAGGCCACAGTTTGCAGAATGTTTTCTTTGAGCAGGGTGCTTCTGCACCCGCTGTCCTTCCCTTCCTTCACTGCTCGTTCCCAGGCTGCGCTGTCTTTCAGGATGCCAGTTCTGGGGGTGATGCAGATGATTGATCTTCACCAGCATGAAGACAGATAAAAAACTAGTACAAACACTGATTTTTTTGAACTCCTGATTGCTTTTGACTTGGTTTGTTGTGGGAAGCCCAATGTGTCAGCTTAACCAAGCAAGAAGCAAAAAGGAAGGAACTGTGGCAAGGAAGCTTTTGAACGACTACTGGAGGAGTATATCTCCTACTGACTCCAAACTGAGGGAAAAAAAGACAAAAGGAAGGGGAGCAGACAGAAAAGAAAAGAACCCAACACTGATATGGCTATTTAGCATGTGTTATGCACAAGATAAACCTGGTTAAAATTATTTAGAAGAAAAGGTAGCTCTCAAGGAATGGTTACCATGATGCAGGTGTTAAATTATTCATACCTGCTGAAGTTGGTTCCTCTTCAATTGAGGCTGTGCAAAAAGGAAGGGGGGGATATGGAAGGGGAAGGGGAGGGAAGGGAGAGAGAGAAAAAGAGAGATTAAGAAATCCAAATAGTGCTAATTGTTACATTATTTACATTTTCTTAACATATGAGCAATAAAACATCATGAAAAAAAAGTTTATTCTAAATAGTTTGATCAATTTCAGTAACAGATGTTTCATCTTCATGGAGAACTAAGCTAAAATGAGTTAAGATCTTAGCTTACATTTATAACATTACACTCTTAACCTTTCCCTCTAATGTAGCTAGTAGGATAGGCCCAATACTGTAATAGCAATGCTCAACAGAAGAGTTTCAGTTAACTCCTCTGCAGTCAAATTCACTGCCAGAGCTAGCTGTTGCTGTTCTTAAGGTAAAGCCTTCTAAAAAATCGACTGCAGGACCCAGTTATCTGGTTAGCTAATGAAGACTGTTGTCCGATGACACAGCTAAGCCAGCGGCTGGTTAGCAGTTAATGAGAGGCACAGTCCACATCTTTTTCCCATCTCTGCATCCTCCACCCCTTCCGTTCCCTTCAGTTTCTTCCCAACTTTGTGCTGGCAGTAATGATTTAATGATCCTGAAATTAAGTAGCCAGGGAGCAAAAATGGCAGTTTTGGGGTTTTGTTTTGTTTTTCTGGTA
>NW_008825533.1:2026718-2054053 GCF_000699105.1 Pygoscelis adeliae
AGGGGGGGCGGGAGGGAGGCAGTTGCCTGTTTGACTCTCCAATCCAGCTGTTTATTGTCTGAGGAAAGTAATAAAAATCCATATCTTCATACAAGAACCCTTTCCCTTTTGGCAATAGATAACCATTAAATTGCCTTAAGTTACCATCAGAAAGCACCTTTGACTGTAGACTATCTATTACCTGTACATTCAAAAGAAAGAAACAGACATATTCACAGTAAAACTGTATTTTAAAAGTACATCAGTGACCTAGTTCTTTCTCTCCTTGCAGTCAGTATGTTTTATATACACATGCATCATAAAAACTGTCTTCTCACAGTCTTTCAAAGTTTTCAATGACAGAAAAAGTAGCAATCAAGTGTTTCTCACTTGGATACTCTAAAAGCGCCTAGAAGTCTGACAGGACTCTCCATAAATGTGATATAGAGACCCTCTTAAGATACTAAACACTTTTATTTTTTCTCTTTTAAGGAGTGTCTTCTACTCATTGAAATGGAAGATTCTTTTGTTTGATTTCTTGCAGAATCAGTTCCATACAAACAACACTCCTACAGCAATGGCAGACATTGATCCACCCTGACAGCTTCAGAGCTTGCACTTGGCATGGATAAAGATTTCAAACATTTTCTCAAAGATCAGTGCCATGCTTGGTAAACTGACTTCTTTCCTTTCAGTATCACTCCGTGTATTATGTTGGGAGAAATTAGGTAAGGAGCAGGAAGATCTGTCCTCTTTTTAGTGAAACTTTGTCAGACATAGCAGAGACCTTGTCAACAGACACCAATTGCATTTGAGACCAACTATAAAGCTTGGTTAATTCAGTACAATATTCTATATGCAACTGTATGTGACAATTAATGCTGGACACATCAGTTATTTCGAATTGCAGAGGAGCAAGGTGTCCTTTTGGGGGCTGTCAAATCCAATCGATAGAAAATAATGAATTACTGTCTGAAGCACCAGCAAACTATCTTGTCTCTAACTAAAGTTTCCTGAGGTAAATAGGTTATTTTTATTTATATAGCTTGGTGTTCAAATAAACACTTAAGAAGGCTACATTACAAGAACAGTACATTATGAAACGCATAAGCTAAAATGACCTAAACAGGGTATTTAACAGGCTAACCCTTCCCTTTTTTAACTCCTCATTTAGTGTCTAGATGTATGTTTTGAAACTAGATTAATCTATTCTGAGCTGTATATATAGAGAGATCACATTAAGCTTTTAAGTTTCACAATAACATGTTTTTTTACTGTATAATTACTGAATTTAAGTAAAATGTGTTTGTAACAGTAGAGGATTTCAAGACAATGGAAGAAAGAAGGGAAAATACCACCCTACTGTTTCTAAATTGAACTAATCAGATACATCACTAGTTCAACAACAACATGACAGCTGATTCCACAAAAAGAAACTGAATATTTAAATCTTAAAAACAACAGAATCAGAAGTAAATAAACAAACTACAAACTAAGTCAATCAAGCATGTTGTAATTTCTCAAGTTACCAGTGGCAGAGAGGACGACTACACAAACAGAACAGAACATGAAAGTTAGTTAGAAGTTCCATTATTAAATTTTACAAATACCCAAAATCTGTATTAGCTGCAAGCTCAACTGCTGCTTGAGCAACAAATAATTAAAAGTACTAGTGACTGTGTATTAAAACGGGTTAAACAAAATTGTCCAATTATACAAAGAATATTCATTCCAGTAACAATCTTTTTCAGACTGCTATTTGAATAATATTCTTAAACTTAATTATTGGGATGAATACCAGCATTAGCAATTCAAAACGGGATTCTCTTATTACTCTGATGGTTGTTTCAGTGGAACCACTCTGCACTTAGGTACATATCTGAATAAAATAGGATAGCTGAATCTCAGCTGAAGTAAATCATTCAGATGTCAAGACAGCTATGCCAATAATGTTACTTTTCTGATTATTTAATTAATTTTGACTATTTGATTTCTAGTTTAGGCTCTTTCAGGAATAGAGTATGTTCATTTCTTATCTGAGTTAGACTAGAGTTAGTTAGAACTGCTTTTGTAAAATGGAACAGACCTAGTTCTGCTTGTCAATACTAGATTTCTTAACCCTAGACAGAAATTAAAAATGCATATTAAAAATAGACACGAAAATGCAGTTATGAACTTGTTTGTACTTCATGAACACTTTTTTTAAAAATCAAATGAACTTATTCTCTTGCTATATGTGCCAGGACTTCTTTCACCCCCCATAGCTTGATAAACCGTGTTTAAAAAAACAGCCTTCAGTAAGCTATTGAATACTCTAAGAACACACTATTTTTGCTTTATCATACCAGCTCAAATGCAATGTCAGCACTCTGCTTTCCGCTCTTTAAGTAAATGCACTAAATTGCCACACCAAAAATTTCCTATACAACACCACTTTTTTTTTCCATCAGCAGTGATTTAAAACTAGCAGTTATTTTTAAAAGCTATTTATACAGTGAGTCATTTCCATAGTAATTATCTGTAATTTGCTTTCTTTACTTATTTCAGAGGGGTGGAGAGGGAGTAAGCTGGAATTGCCTTGCTCAACTGAGGTGGCACAAGCTGGTGACTCACTACACTGTGTGGTGGATCACCATCAGCCTGGTTTTCTCCTTCTGACTCCAGAGCTGCGAGACTTGCACAGAGGAGCCAGGCATTTGACAAAAAAGCCCCAAAACAGCCATAGACATCCTCAAGTTACGGTCTGATAACAGCATTGCATGTCCTTAAACTGTAAATTACTCTGCAGCTTTAAAGCATTTTCAAGAACATTTTCTTCCTGTTTTAATGCATCATTGACAAAATATAATAAGATATATGGCAGCACAAACATTAGTTTTTACCTTCTCAGAGAAAATCTGATGTTCACTTTGAAAACTTAATCATGTTTTCCTTAGAGGTGAATAACACTGCATGGTATTAGCGGGGAAAAAAATCCAAGAAGAGATGGGCAGATTTGGAAAGCATATACCAGGATACGTATCGTCCAACATAGTTTAAGAGAGATAATGTAAGAAGGCAATGCTTGGAGAGTATCTGAATACCTGTGTCAGACTTCTGATTATTTCTGTTACAAAGGTAGAAGCCTTGACAGGTCAGGAAAAAATCTGAACTTTGAAGCACAGGAAAGTTGAGGGAAGCAGATTCAGTGTAACAGTGTGCTATATTATATTATGTATTACGTCACATTACATTAGTTTTGTGTTTATATTAAGGCTTGTGAAATTTTATATTAATGTGAAATATGTTTGCCTTTAACGTTCAAATGAAACGTAAGACTCATAAATTAAAGAATAAACTTAGATATATGACATTACCTCTATGGAAAAGGCTATGCCAGAGCTCTACAAAATTATCCAAATGAACCACCTGTGAAGAGCGGAATCCAAGAACAAATAAAATTTTTTCTGAATGCAACATCAAAAATAAATGATATTCCCCTCAGCATCAGATTTCAGGGTCTCAGAGGACCTGCATGCTACCACAACTGACTGACTGACTTCCCAAAAACTCAGCATCAGTCATTAAGAATGTGATTTTAATGCTACAGATGTTTCATTGAAAATACGCGCTTAAGAAGTCTGCCTCTTCACCCGCTCCCCATTCAACAGACTTCAGTTCATTTTTCCATAAACTGGCTCAATCTTCTTTAGTTCTCAACATGGCCCTGTGGGCACTATTGGCATGACTGATGAGGCAACCCGTCATCAAGCAGAGAGCTGAAACAAGCTGTGTTTCCACCAAAATCCCCCTTGCACCCAGCCTCACTCTGTCCCATGCTGTCAGGTTAAATGTGCTAAAGACACAGCTCAGATGATTAACGCTATCTGACCTACTCGTAACAACTAACTCAACCAACTCAACTGTCTGCCCCTGCAACAACTGATATAAATAATCATCACCCCTAGTTATAAAGAGGGGAAGCAAACCCTAAAAAAACCAGATTGTTTTCAAGATGCGTGAATGTGAAGATTCTGGAAAATGCACCATTTATGCCAGTTGGTCAAAGATACATCTGTTGGTGTGAGTAAGAGGTTTTTATCTCACAGTTTAAGAGTGAGGTTTGGCTTGTTCTGTTATGTGTGTTAATTGTAATTGTAGTACTGGGTCACCAGCACATTCTTCACCATTCACAGGCCCTTGGGAACAGCAGTGCCTCCTTCTAGCTTCAGCTGGCTAAGTCGTGTTTGCAGCTATTCTTGAAAAACAAAACAAAACAAAACAAGAAGGAAGACACCAGGCAACTCACTAGTGCATGTCGGTGATAACTCACTATGAACTGATAAAAGTCTGCTTGGATGACAGATGTTAAATGGAAAACAAAGTCATTAATTAAGAAGCCATGGAAATGCCTGTGGCACTTAATAGAGGAAACCTATCACTCTGCATAGGTTTACATCCACTTAAGCACTTAAAGCGTATGAAGAACTTACTCTTTCTTCTCTTCATTATTTTATTTCAAGAAACAAATTTCTAACAAAAAGTGTGTATCTAAGCAAAATTTCAGATGTTAGTAAAATCTAGAATACTAGTGTCTTAAAATGACAGTGTTGGAAATGCCAATAGAGGTGGTTAATTCATTCTTGCTAGTCTTTATTTTCTAAGCATCAGGGTCTGGTGCTGAATGAAAACGTGTTTAAATATGAAATAAAAGATTTAGTTAGGTGAAATTCTACATTTTTCAGAAGACAGGATTAGATAATGATTTTTGTGGTTAGTGCCTTCACATTTACAACTCTGTAGAACAAGGCAGTCAACGCAGTGCCCACTGAGCCTAGTATTTGGCAGGATATTCTGCTTAAGGAAAACAGTGTAAAAAGATTTGGTTTTAAAACAATTATTCAGTTCTTAGTCAGTTGCAGCTCTTGCCAAGGTTTCAAGTGCTGCCAAAGGCACAACAGTACTTAAACCTGCAATTCTGAGACCAGGAGTAGTCAGTCATGACTTGAAATATCACACAGTTTTACACACACACACACACACACACACACACGTTGCCATATGCAGTTTTGAGAAGATGTGCATGTTCCAAAAGAGCAAAGAATGTAATCAGAAAATATGCTAGCACTTTTATGTACAAAACCAAGTGTACTCAAATAACTGACTAAGACCATAAATCAATGTGCAGTAGACTTTGCTTCTTTAGATTTCTAAGAACATTCTCCAGCATCTAAATGCATAACCTTAAAATTGAATACTAAAAAAAGACTATAAAATATAGTTATGGTTAAGTAGGTACCTGCTAGCATCTGTTACACTTATGGATGCAAAAACCTATCCAGGATATCCCCATAGTTACACATAGAAAGCTTCACCTTCCAAGCCAAATAATTTGATATTTTCATATTTCAGTCACTTGCCTTAAGCATTTTCGCTTGGTTGTTTTTGTGTGTTTTAAGGGAAATTTGACCACCTATTCTTACATGAATGGAGAATTTTAAAATAACATTATACATTACACTGCAAAGTAATAATGATGATGATGATGATAATTTTTATTTTACAGATATTCTCCCTCTTGGGAAAAAAACCCACAATAAAAGCCCACTCAGATGCTCACAGTGTGTTGGAGTCTGGTTTTGGACTTGTACAGGAGGCTGGATTAGCTCTCACTGCAGATGTGTACCCAAGTACTTGATCCAGGCCAAGTCAAAGGTACTGGTGCCATGCCAGATATACCATTCCTTTGTATTATGGGCTGAAAATGTGTTGCATCTCAATCCGCAGATGACAGAGGCTGACTGAGAGGGCAGTTTGATCTGCTTTTGAGAACAGTTTACTCAAAGCTGGGCAACTCCTGGCACTTGCTTTCTGTGCAAGGGAGGAGAGCAAGGCTTTCTCAAAGGTACAAGAATTCAGGCTGAAACAAAGTGGGACTGAGATAAGTAAAGGTTGAACAGGGTCTGAGCATCACCAAATCTTCCACCAGAAATAAAAGGGTAGAATTACTACCATACTACGTGACAATATCCAATACCCAACATCCAATAGAATGAGGAAAGATTCAAAAGACAATAAACAATGCTCAAAACAGAGCAGAAAATAGTAGTTAAGACAAATAAACCCCTGCTGTTCATGGTCCTGTAACATCAGATTCCAACTTTAATGCATGAATTTTCTGCGACGCTATTGTGCCGTTTCTTACCCCAGACTAACCTCAACCAGCCAGTCTGCTGCCAGCAAATTACGACCAGATTGACCAGCTTGCCTCACTGAAATACATACTAGGAAGTTCAATAAACACACAGGAAAACCCAATGACTTTCAAACCCTAAAATTTCAGGACAAATATGTAACCTGCAATTTTCAGTGCTTTCCCAAATACTTTGTGGGTTTTGGCAAATTTTCTGACATGCCAGTTACAAAGATTGTACTGCCATCCTTTCTGGGGAAAGAAGCTGTGTAAACCAACAAACAGACAACAATTTTGTCATCGTATGAAAAGTCTTTAGATTGCATCAAGACAAAAGGAAAAGTACTCAATAGTCACTGTTTCATAGAAAATACTCTACAACATACTAAACAAAACCGCATAGGACCAGGGGCGTACAGTTCTCAGCTCAAATGCCTTGCTTGGTTCATAGGCCCTACAGAAGAACTAACTTTTTTTTTTTAAATCCAAGTCTATAGTACTCTTTTCAGCATGACTGAGGGCCGGCATACTGCTTTACTGAGATAATTTCCATGCAACACAATCTTCATCACAGAAAATTTGAGTTGTAAATTGTATGACGTGCCAAGAGGAGAATTCAAAGGAGCAGACGGCAGCTAAAATGAAGGATGTGGTGTTAGAGGAGTCCCATGCAGGGAGACATACTGCTTTGGTGCGGTATGTGTTTTTAATCTTTTTTTAGTAACCTCAGGAATAAGGAACAGGAAATACCCCACCATAAAGCTACATGGCATGAATACGGGTATAGAAAAGAGAAGACTTGAGTCCTGGTGCAAGAAAGACAAAGCAGATATTTTTAAATGAATAAAACAATATTTCGATTGCTCAGGTAAATTTTGGAGACTGGAACATACTGTTTAAGGAATGATTGACATACGAGTATTCACTTCTAACTTTTCTGATTGGGCAGAAACAAAAGATCCTATTACCTTTGTAGCTAATACTGGCTTTATATTTAACTCCAGTACAACCGGAATAAATACCTAAATATATTTGAATCCATTAGTGTTTAATATTGAAAAATATATGTTGAAAAATATGTATGATGTAGACTGTGGCAAAACAGTGTCAATAATGTCCAGCTTCAATAAAACACTGCCCTCATCTAGATCTCAAAGAATTTATTACCATATGTCTATGTTAAAAACAGCAACAATAACTCATAGAAAATATCTATTTACCTAAGGATATCTGCAGAGTCCATACTGAACCTGGACCTTTTCAAACCTAGCACATTGTTCTGTCCCAATATATGAGCAACAAAGAAGCTTACTTTAAACCTGGGGCAGTTTGAACACATTACTGTGCCCTAGACTGGTTTTAGTGAGCACGCGAAGTTCTTTGCCGACAACTGTATCTCAACAAACAGCAATGCCGAAAGAGAAACATGTTTAAATGTAAGTGTAAAAACAGTTGTTTTTCTCTCTTGCTGACACTAACATGGTTTTGCTGTATGCAAACATATGCAAGAGACAACATGGTGGTATGAGGTAAAAAACTACACCTGGTGTGATGTTTCTTTATTCTTCTCAGAAATACTACATTTTTCCCCTTAATCTGTCATCTATATACTGTTCTTAATTTTTCACAAAATAATTAAAACTTGAATACTCAAGACCTTTTCTCATGAACAAGTGAAGATAATTTGCATTGATTTTTCTTTTATCTTAATGAATAAAGCCACTAGAAGTGGAAAGTTTATCAGCCTCTCTGACTTCACCCCTGTAAGAAGCATTTTCACAGCAGCCGTCAGTCAGCACTCTGGTGCTCCTCCACACCTTTCAATTTTCATTAGTGTAAGAGTCAGGCCTATTGATTTTGAGCTGTTTTTTTTTAAAGATTTTTTTCATCCTGACTATATGGATTTTCTGAAACCCACCTCACTCCTACTTTTCCATGTGTTCCTCAGAGCAGATTTATTCATTTTCTGTGCACCTTCCATCAGAAGCAGAGTTCTGTGTTTTCAGAGGATGCTTAGCACCCTCTCCAAAGGCTGCATTTCAAAAGCAATTCCAACCAGCACCTCCCACCATGAGAAATAAGAGCTGTCTATCTCTGGAGAGCTGTGTTAAACATCTGTCCTTAATTCCTTTTGATTTTCCCTCTTCCATGCTGCAAACAGATGGCAAAACCTCTCCTTGCGTCACCCCCTTCCAACGTATGTTTGGTGGAGTCTAGAGCACTTCTACACACTTGTATCTCCACTGCACGCTGTTGCAGACCATCACAAAAACAAGGATTACAATTCATATAAGCTGTTCTCCTTGACACTTGAGATGTCACAAACGCTTTTTACTTGGTCAGTTCAGGTCAGAATAATGTAAATCAATACTTAGATCCTTTCTTCTGGATGCAGTAATGCCTTGTGTTCTTTGTAAAAAGGTGTACAGAAATGCAGGGTACACACCAAAGCTGTATGGTGCTCTGAACCACTGAGTACAAGACCCGTAGCCTTACCTCTTATCTGCTGATGTGGCACTTTTGTTTGGGCTGTCAAAGCACTCACCATTCTGGATTCTGGACACTGGACAATATGTAAGATTTTTATATTTTTCTTACAGGACCAGAGAGGTTGTGGAGTCTCCCTCCTTGGAGATATCCAAAAGCCATCTTGACATGGTCCTGGGCAACCAGCTCTAGGTGGCCCTGCTTGAGCAGGGGTGCTGGACCAGAGGACCACCAAAGGTCCCTTCACACCTCAACCCTGCTGCAATTCAGTGAATCGCATTGTGTTTAAAGAACAATTAACAGAAGGGCTGTGCAATGGGAGAGAAACAAAATATATTTCTACAGTTACTCAACTTTTTTTCCTTTAAGTATTTGCCACCTTTCAATCTCTTTAGATAGCGATCTAACATGCATTTTGTGACATGTTGACTGTCATACTATCATTATTGAAATACATTACGTTTAAAGGATAATTACAATGACAGTGATGGAAAAATCCCTACTGCTTCCATAGTCTTCATTTCTAATGTTCAAGGTAAATACATTTAAGTGCTCTAAGTGTATGTTTCTGGAGATCTGGGAAAATGACAGGCAAATACTCACATACTTAACTCAGAGGAACTACTGAGAAAACCTTGACTGGAACACGATTGATTTTCATTACAGTTAAGTGGATGAAGGAAAAAGAAATTACTAGCTTGTCTTCTCCATCATTAATTGCTTTCTTCAGGACAGAACCTGAAGAATAATCTTTTGTTGGGTATTCTCCCTCCCCCCCCAATGGAAAAAAAAATAGTATATATTAAGCAGAAGTGAAAAACTTTGTATCTGGGTCAACCTAAAACTTTCATGCTTGTAGTGAAATACTTCATCTTAATTTCAACCCTTTTAAGAGACAAAATAAAAACCCAACAATTTTAAAACACTTGAAATATTTTTTAAAAATTTCAAAATTAGACATCAATAAACATTGTCTCACAAAAATAAAAATGAAATTCATTAATATATTTTCGTGAATAATTTCCCAAGTTTTTAGGTTAAACCTTTTTCTGTTAGTTTTTAGGTCAAAGAAATATGTGTTAGTTTTTAAAGTAAAATATTCCTTCTGAATTTAACTCACATTCATGAATAATTTGCATGGCCCCCATGGCATTTTCCAGTTAATATTCATGCAAAAAAAAGTTCAGGTTTAAAGATGGGCAATCTAAATGCCTATAATGCTAGCAGATGCAGTTTTATTGCATTTTCAGTTGCTCAGCTTTATACAGCATTATTAACATCAACATGAAATAGTATCTAATTCCAGTATCTAATAACAAAGTAAACTTGAAATAATTCCACTGACTTAACTAAAAGACAAAAATTAATCCCACAATATTTTGTCAAACAAAATCAATTTTTTTCCTCTCCAAAACATTTTTTTCACTAGGAATTTTATGATGACTTCACTGAACGGAAAATAATCCCCTTAAGGAAATTCGCTAGAATATTAAATTTTAAATTAAACCACATGTTTTAAAGTCTATGTTAATTACTATGTACAGCATTCTGCAAGAGCTTTCTACATCAAAGATTATTATGACTAAATGCAAGATATATTCAAGAAATAGACATAAAAAATAGTAGTCATGAAATATTCATCTGGTGAGCAAATTCTTCTACTTCATAAATATTCCATGTTTTAACCTAGTGAATTTTAGCCATGACTCTGCATTAAAAGGACAAAATGACACACTATATATGTAAAAAAAAAAACAAACCACACATATATACATACATAGATGCCCTCCTACTGTAGGCTGATAGAGCAAAATGTCTGATTGCTATCTGCAGTCAATGACTAAAGTGAAACAGCCAATATTTGACTGGATTTCCTTCACTTATGTATCTTCTTATTGATTCTTTGCACCACACAAAGGTCTTTACATGAGATTCACTTTATAAATGTAAAAGTTACTGACTGAATTTATTGTCTCCTGGTGACCTGGAATAAATCAATCAAATACACATTTATATTACCTTCCACTGGCTGTGCTTCTTTTACTGTACTATCTTGCAGTTTGAGAATTTTTAAATGCTTCCTCACACCACTAAGGGACAATTCAGACCTATATAATACAGACAGAAACTCCACTGAAATCACTGGAGTTTAGTCTAGCCAGGACAAAATCCGAGCTTATAACTCCAGGATAATTAATTCCTCTGTAATTAGGTCAAGCTTTCCCAGCAGAAAGTGATCATATAAATTTTGCTACCATTTTGCCATACAAATGCACACCCCAATGAGTGAGAAGCTTAAAGAGGTTCTAACTGTTTTCCAAAATGTAAACGTATTATAGTGCAAAAATCTTCAGCCTTCACTCCGCACCTGGCCTTACAAGTCTGGGGAAGGTCAGTAGTTGCAGGTCTGTGGTTGGCTACTGTGCCTCAAGGCGGTCAATCAGGTCACAGGAGAGGGGGTTTTTTTTGTTTGTTTTTTTTTTTATACTGGCAGAAGCTTCGTGCTCCTCAGCAGAGAGGACAGATCAATTTAATAAGCTTTCTTTTCCTTCATATAGTCTTATACCTGATTTACCAGGCAACTTAAAAAGTGGCAGTCACTTTGGTGGATTGAGGAACTTGGTAAAAACTAAGGAATGGCAGATGTTGTTTCCTAATAACATTATGGAGGAAAGAAGTTAATGGTAAATCCATGTTATCCATAAAAATTGAAACAGTAAACTGAAAACAAGCAAACCAAAACATTTTCTGTCCGTGTTTCCTCTCCTTCATCTTCTAAAAGTCCTTTTGCCTTTCTTAGTCACCTTGAAGCCTTTAAAGGGTACTTCTAGTCTGTTTTCTGTATTGTTTGTTCTGCACTGCACAGTGACAAGTGCGATGTTGGGGTTTTTTTTAAATAAAAGTCCAAATTACTTTCCAAAAATCTCCTGATGGAATCTTGCAAATCAATTAGACTTTTTACTGGATATAAACTTCCTTGTTTTTTCTGTATGCTGTGTACATCTTCAAGTATGATATTCCATGAATAAGTGTCCCAAATTGTTTGAATAACTACTGTGGTTTGGGGATTTGTTTCCAACCTATGATGCTAGTGACACTAATTCTTTAGGTTGTTCATATATCAAACTTCCTCCAGCTCTCCCATGCCAAACCGGAGGGTGAATAAGGTCCTCGTAAGCCTTTCAAAAGGATATCCCATAGATGTCCTCTAGTCTGCATCACCTCTTGCAAGTATGAGCCTGTTACCTGCTGCTGCTCTGCAATAAAATTATGTTTACAGGTTGCCTCCACCTCTTATCATTATCACAGGTTGCTTTTTCCTTTATCTTTTCAGTAAGAATGCCATCGCCATAATGCCAGTTGTACCTGGTGTTATGTTAACCAGGGATACATCTGGACCCACAAAGAGTCCATGTTCAGGAACATCCTCCAAAAATGTGTTGAAGGTGGTCAGAACAATCCAGAAGAATTTATCATTTCTCATCTGGTTTTGTTTAGGGCACACTATATTGGATAACAGCCAGTACTAATATTTGTTTTTAAATAACTATTGAAGTTGTCTGGAGTAAAAACAGAACCCTCAGTTTATCCCTGACACTAAGCTGCTGATCAGTTCTGGTGCATTTAAAAATACTATGGGGTTTCATACCGCTCATCCTTTCATTCATCAACATTACTACTGGAATATTTATGGGAAACTTTATTTCTACATTCAGCTTCTCTCTGGCTGCTCATCACATTGAATCACACAACCCTACACTTTGTTCAAATGCACACACTGCACTCTCCCCCTCTTTCAAGTTGGGACCACTGTTGATACTGTACTCTGCACAGTCCTATGTAGAGCTTGCAATATCCAGTTGCCTACATGACAATGATTCTGCTGTATGATTGCATGCCAGATTAATATCTTTTCTCGCTCCATGGCTTTCTCATCAGCAATCTATATTTACCCACTGATCAAAGAATTATTTTGCTGTGTGTCATACAGTCCATTTTCCATCATCTCACACACTCCTTTTTAATATTAGGAGATTCCTGGATATAGAGACATAATATATCTTAAAAACCCCCATAAAATTAGTTTACTACTTCTTATAACACTGCTAAAACAGATTTGGATTAAGGTATCCAGTTCTTGTGTCTACAATTCAGGAAAGACTTGAAAATATCAAAGACGGAGAAAATTATCACCTCAGAAATGTTACCAGAACAAGAAACACTAGAAATAATCAGAAATAAGGGTTAGAGAGTTCTGTAACTCAGGTGATGGAAACATAAATAGAGAAGCACCTGAGCACTATTTACATATAGAAAATAAATCTGATGCTGAAAAGCTTTTTGCTTTCTTTTTAAACACATTGTGCTGACAAAGATAACAAAGTTCAGTAAATTGGAAACATTCACCTCAAAACATGATGTTTCTAGATGAAGATGTAACTGTATATTGTACCACAGTGGTAGTCAGGTAAATGGTCAGGAAAAAAAAATACCCTGAAATATGCATAATCGAAAAAATGGCATTTTCCAGCTACATTTAGAGCAGAGATTGCCAACTAGATCAGCTGGGCTTCTCCCACCTCATCAAATTCCCTACTCTAAAATCCCCTCTTCTTTCTGTATATATCACATTTGGAAGCTTCCTGAGAAATGCAAAGCTTTAGTCTGGCTCTTTGGACTCCATGCAGCAATATTTGCATGTGATGACACACTGTGATTTACAGGAGGTCATACTGTATTTCCTAATGGTCTGTTCTGGTCCTAATGTTGATGAATCCTCATAGCCAATCAGAAATCCAAGTCTATTCAAGTTTCATGCTTGTGAATAATGAACCCTGAACACTTGTTAAAAATTTTACAGTGCACGTATATTTGAAAAAAAATCTTTAAAAAAAAAAAAGTACTATGAATGTGCTTCAGTTCTTTGGAAAATGCTCAATTCATCAGTTACTAAATGCACTGCTTCTTTTGTAACTGTAGTTACACAAATAGTGTGGCATGATTTTGTTTACCATACAACCCCATAAACTGAGCATATTTTTCTACTTTCCCTGAAGCACGACACCTGTATTCTCAGCTCCTCTGTCACCATTTTGCCCTGACAAAGGGTTTGAGGACCCTTCTCCAGATTCTTCAATACCTTCTGTATTCCCAAAGAGTGGAAATGTGTAGTTCTACAGACTACACATGCCACTTACTAATCAGCAAAACTTAATTTTCCTAAGTTTCACTTGAACTGTGGAATCAATTCCCCCCCCTTCTCTTGTGCTACTACTCAGCTGTTTTGCTAGGTCGTTTTGATTCCTTTTAATCACGCTCCCTTCATCACTTTGTTCTCACCAGGTAGGCCATTGCCGTTACGTTTCACTGTACTGCACTCTGGTTTTCTATTAATCACATTCTCTTTGCTGCTCCAATTCTCACCAGACAGACCATTGCCACGGTGTTTCATGTACCACACACTGGGTAAAGACATAAAAAAAATTCTGTGTTTATAAAGCTAAATTGTCTCCTTCCTATCCAAATATGGTAGTGAAGACTGTAAAGGTACAAACAAACTAGACTTGTTAACTCGCACCCACAAGTCCCATCTCCTCTCTCACTCAACCAGTAGACTTCTCAGGTTCCAGGAAGACCTGTCCCACCAAGCTAAGTGACTTCAGCACAGAAAATGTAGCCGCCTTCTTGGACAGGCAAAAGGTATTCTGTAACATCACATGATTCTATGTCTCACAGGACAATCAGCCCTGTAGAGCTGAAGTAGACAAAATTTGCAAATGGTAGGCAACAAACAGGGCTGTGATTTAGGGCTGCCAAGTCAAAGAAGAACAGTGGAACTACTATGAACCATTTTTGAATGAACACAGCTCATGAGCAACACGGATACAATACTGCTTGTTACAGAGAGAGTATGAAATTAAATTCAGTGGCAAATGAAACTATAAAAAGAAAATGCTATTTAATTCAATTCTGATCAACCAGATTATTGTAGTTTTAATATTTCCTTTCCTAAACAAGGGTCGGATATTTCTCTAAAAGTATTGCTATCAGTTTGATTTCAGCAAGGCCGGACAAGAACTGTGTAATTTAATTCTTTCTGTATTTAACTGCAAGATGCATGAAAGAAATGCTTAACACATCCCAATTCTAAACGGTATCAAGATTCATCGTCTGCTAGTTTAATATTCACATTCCTTATTTTAGAAAACTTTTTATTTCATGGTCTTTGGGCATTCATATATTCAGTTGCAATACTTGAAACATAATTAATCTATTTAATTTTGGATTACTGATTCTTTGAAAGTGCTCAGGTCCCTTCTTCCACCCTGAGAGGGCAAGTGATGAACATACTGATGTTTTGGAAGTATCCACAACTTGCATTCAGATTGATATATTTAATTACTTTGTTTATGCTACATTGATCAGGGTCTGTTGTTTTAGTATAACTAAGACTGATCCCAGTGACACCACTAGTGAGGACAAAGTTAATCCACTGCTTACTTTTGTTGCTGACTTAGGCTAATGTATTGTTCAGCTATGAGCTAATGACTCCTGCAGATGTTTCTTATTTCATGCCAGGAAAAGCAGAAGCTGAAATTAAATATTTTCTTTTTATGACCATTATAGTTCCCCCTTTATAAATTATAGCCCATTCAGTCATATTTCTGAATAAATCAAATGACACTGACAACGCAGTTTTCCTATCTGCAAAAATTAATCTTACAGGATCAAATTCTGGCCTCATTAGACTGTTCATAATGAATAATATAACTGATGATTAAAAAGCTGACCTGCCTAAGAAGGAGACGAAAGTAATAAGAATTTTTAATCAAGACATACCTCTGTCTCTCTTTCAACAAGAGTACATTTGTACTTAAATATGTTGGCATGTCTCTGCCTTCGTATTATTCCACACCCTTACTGCCCCCATCTTTCTTACACGTGGAGAAACCCAAGAAGACATCTTCAAGAATGTCTTTGTTTAATCTAATGCCAATTCAAATTTACTTTGCCATATTCAGAACTGGATATGGTGTTTTATATTTCTAGACAACAGTAATCTAATACACTGAGTTTCAGCTGTTAAAAAATATTTTTCTTACTTGTTTCTCAGGGCTTTGAGGCCTGATCCACAATCACAATTCTGTTACAAGCCTTGATCTTACCACTGCCTGTGCATATGCAGATCTTGTGCCAGCATAGGGCTGCAACGACTTCTCAGGACCTTTGCTCAGGCATATCTATGTAGCTAAGAATCTCTACTAATGATGGTAACTCTTTTTGCCACAGTACGAATGTTATTAATTCATACTGTCCCAACAGCAGAACGCTGGTTAATATAGTGGAAGGACTCATCTACCACGAGAACAGGGGTTTTGTGTGCAGAACTAAACACAAAAAGTGGTTTTGCATATCTGAAAATGGTGTGTTTTGGGTTTTATGATGCCTTTTAAACAATATTAATACTTAGACAAATATATTCCACTGAGTATGTACTCACTGTAGGTTCTCACTGAGAATCTAATTTTCACCTTAACTAAATGCAACTTATCGCTTTGTGCATAAACATCTCGGAACTGAGCTTTTCACTCTTCCTAAACCTCTAGTCACTGCAATTGGCGAATAAACTAGGAAATAAGCATTTTTTAATGAATGCCTATGTTATTATCATGTTGGAGAAGAACTGGACATGAAAGATCTCCGTTCTCCTGTTCAGGTACATTTCTAATAATGTGCTACCTTTTCCCCAGCTTTGCCCTTTCTTGGCACTTACCATTCATTGCATCTCATGGCACACTGTTTCTGGGATCACGTCTCTGTCTTTGTCCATCTGACATACTGTCAAAGCACATGACTGTTCACCTCATCTTGGCAAAAAGCCTTGGTGACACCCACACAGCAAAACACTCAATGGGAAGCAGCATTTGGATGTTGCAACTGAACAACTTTGCAGACACTTTCTTTGGCCTCCCCAGTGCAACCTCACAGGCAGCGTCCCTCTTCTGTCATTTCTCAGGAAACGGGACAATGTGTCAAGCTGCCAGAGGCCACAAGACCAGTTCAGTAGCTAACATAGTCTAATTTTGCTTACAGCTTTAATCCTTTATGAGTTACAGCAAGGAATGCAGGTATTTCTGCAGAATAAATTTCTGAAACAGCAAAACTTAACATGTGCATGCCCCTTCTTCCTGGTCAAATCAACTTGAAGCTAAGAAACATTTGCATGAAGGATTCATTTAAGTATCCTAATATCTGAGGATCCATTATCTCACTGGATAAGCAGTGCTCTCTTTGCCTGAGATCCCACAGCAACACCTTCTTCGTATGATTGTATCAAACCTCTCCCACAACTCCCCAGACCAAAGAAAGAAAGAAGAATGATAACATACCTTGATCATATTTTTCCCCATCAATGGCTTTTGCTACAACACATCTGACAGTTTGGGGACTACCATAATTTTTTTGCCTTGCTTTGGGTTTTTTTCATTTGTTCGGGGGGGGGGTGGGTTTGTTGTTGTTTTCTTTTTTTTAATAGAGCACATTAATTGTTGATTCATAGCCAGTTCATTTAGCCTTAAATATGCATTTGAAGCTGTAGTTGCTTCCAGACTAGGTTTGAAATGAGACCAGGTCATTGTCAGCAAATGTTCCTAAAGGTTAGCATTACAAACAAAGAAGTCAATAAAAAGGAAAAAAAAAAAAAAAGAATTCACAATTTGAATATAGACATAATCTTCAAAACTTGGCATTCTATTGCATTAATTGTTCATCTTTTACATGCATCTCATCATACCGCATCTATTTTTTTTTTCACAACAAACCATTCGTACCTCTTCCCTTTGTTAATAGTCTCTAATAACTCTCTCAACGTTTCCCATTGTTTGTACTTCAAAAGGCTTAATAAATACATACTAGAAATTACTCATACAGCATTTGAAAAAAAAAAAAATCCCTTTGTGTTTGAAAAATATACTTTGCATGAACTAGCTTCTAACTGGATGCAAACACCTTGGCAGACCTCTAACAGCTAACTGAATTGGCAGTGTTGCAACTCAGGTTAAAATCCAGGCCTCCTCTGATACAGTGAAGAAACCAGCAAATCTCTAAGATGCTATAGCAGTACCTGACTTATTGATTTGTCATAGATTATTTAGCGGAATCAATTCTGCCTAGTGCTTTGTCTGCCTTGTGCCGCCAACTCTTTTTCTTCCAGATTTAAACTTGAAGAGTGAAGCACTTTGCACAACATGGGCATCACTCCACTAAGATACACAGATACCTGCATGGACAAGAGAAACTTTACTTCTGTCGTGTTTCTGTTTACACCATAAAAGGCACCAGGCTCCATGAAAAATGTTAAGTACATTTAGAAGAAAAATTAACTTTAAGGCAGTTACCACAGCAGCATCTATTCTTTTGTCTCTAGTTTTTCGTACACCTGCAGCTAGAAGGACCAGTTGAGCAAACATAGTCAACAGAAGCCAAATAGTTATTGCTGTTCAAAGCCATGAGGAACTACAAAACATACTGGCTGGGATTTAGAGAAAGGACTCTGGCATTTACAGATATCTTGGACTTTCCCTCTGAAATAGAAGCTCTGAATCCATGCACACGCGTACTGCTCCTAACACCATCTTCGTGAGTGAGGGATGTTACATGGGATAATTAGCTGCAACCTGCACTTCTTTCCATGCTCTTTTTGGTGAGTAAAAGGAATAACAAATGCATTACCCAGGTGACAGTTACACATCTTTCTGCAAGACTATATGTTTGTGTGGATGCAGTGATGTAGAGAGGGAGGGCAAGAAAGAGATGTATATGAATTGAAATGCAATATTAGAAGCATCTCCATGAGGATTTGAAGTCTGACCATTTGTATCCCATTCTCTGTGTAGGAAATGCTCTTAGGGTAAACCAAAACATTCCAGGCTATTTTGACCACCCCTGTTAGTCTGTTAGGAAAGGGGGAGGGAATAAGTGTAGGATATGGGCAAATAAACAAAGTAGATTATATATGCATGTCTTGTACCCATCCATTTGAAAAAACATTAAAATCTTGCATGCATTCATGCCTATTTGAATTAGATATTTGTCAAAAGCACAGATCAGAAGAGTGGAACTATGCGTATTTGCACCAATTATGCATGAAGAGACACGTAAGCTGAAATAGTATCATAAATACCAAGGAAGCTGAAGTGTGGCTTCACCAAATCACGTAGCTTGAATTCTACCTCACCCTTTCTAGTTTCAGAGACAAAAAATCAAGCCCAAGTCCAAGTCAACCCCTCGCACATGCTTTTCCAGACTTCAGAATTGCCTGGTTTACAGTGGAATCAGTCCAGTGCATGATTCAAAATGAAGATGGTATGGATGACTGGAGAGTTTGTACCTCAATAATATTCTAATATTACAGGTATAGCCAGAGAGGACTAGCTGAAAATATTAATTTTAATCTCATTGATTACTCTTTTTTAACATAGGAAATAACATATTGACTCTCCTAACTCATGATGCAATGGCAATTCTCAAGCAGGTGTTCAGCTCAAGTAATACATTTGAAATATTAATTCAACAATCATAACTTAGCACAGAATCTCATGCCCTAATAATTTTGGTCATTAATATTATAACATAAATATCACTGAATTATTATTAATCATTATTTTATAGCATCATCAAATTGAGAAAGCTGTACACCTGTGATACAACTTGAAAAACTCCCAATATCTCTAAATGAAATTATTCATATGCTTCATAGAGTCAGCATTTCACTTAAGTCCTCATTATCCATACTGGGCCCAAATTCAAAAGAAAAGAAAAAGGATGCCTGACTCACCTTGCCATTAAATAGCTGAAGTGTGAAAACTCATCCTGAATAACACCACGCTGGAGTAGCTGTACTTCTCCCCATCTGTGCCAAGATCCAGTAGCCATGGGTGCACGTAAAGATGAGCACATGGCATATAGTGTCTTTTCAACCCCAAAACAACCATCCCAGATAACTTACTAGGCAAATGAAGGAAGAGGAGAGGAACCAGTGGGGGTCCTTCAGCCTGGTTATTAACAGCTGACATTAGCTGGTGCAGCTCAGGCATGTCTGACTAAATAGCAACAAGTCCAGACAAAAAGCTGACCTTACTCTGACACGAGGTAAGAACAGTGAGACGTGCCTCAGATGGCTCTTTATGAGCCAGCTGGAGCTGGGGTATAGCAGGACCATTTCAGTTCATTCATTATCCAGATTACTCCAACATCTGATTAACTTACGCTGAAGGGTTATCAAATAAAAATATTTCTCTGAGAACTGAAAGGACTTTTTTCTTCCTGTTATTTTGACTGATAATTTTCATAGAAGTTCAATAATGAGCTTTGGTCTTTCAAATTCTGATTCCTGTTTTATTAGATTATCTCATGTAATTCCTCTGTTTTGTTTACTCCTTGCAATAAATCCTGCATTTATTCAGTAGCCTAATAGGAAAAACTTTCAACCATAAACTTATTAGGAAGTTCCTGTAATTATATCTATATTAAAAAAAGCCCCAACAACAACAAACCAAACCAATTAAGAGCTAAAACATTTAGTTATTCCCCTTATGCAAGTAAAATGGGATTCTGTGGGTACTCCTTTGTTGAAAAAAGTAAAATAAAAATCTCATCTGGTCTATACCAGCACAATTCTTCTACATTCAGAGCTGTGCCCACTTATACCAATAGTTCTCAGCCTTTAACATACTTAAGAACAAGGTATATTTGTTCAAGACAATACTAGCTGTATATATTCCAGTTTCAATTTTAACAAGTTCATTTAGTATTCTGGTACTGCGCAGAAAAAATACTAAGAGAGTAGAGTAGATACATTATTCTACACTGTTTTAAACATTTAAGAGAATTTTGCATCTGGAATGGAGTACTGAACAGCAAAGATCAGACCTTGCACCCTTAAGTGAATGACTTAACAGAATATAAAAATATTTTTTAAATAAAAAGGGAGTGAGCATACAAAGGCATCAGATCTCACGGAGTTACAGAGTGAAAAGAAATTTCTGAGCTACTAATGGCAACTTTTCCCAGTTAGAAAGATTAAATTTTTTCAGAGAAACATTTGGGCACTCTTATTCTTCTACTTCTGAGCATAAGAATATTTATTACTGGAGAAAAGAAAAAGTGTTTATGCACTATTGCATCTCTTTATAGTAACATAAAAATATTTCCCTAATTCATTATTTTAAATATAAGTAAACATACATGAGGAGAAAAAGGTAAGCAAATGTGATTCCAAATCACGATGAAATTTGCTCTGCTTAATGAGCCCTTTACATAAATAGTTTTTCAAAAAACATCTGGAAAATAACTTAGAGGGGAAAAGAAAGAAACAACAGTAATGTCCATCTGTCTCTGGGTTTCAATATTCAGCTTTTAATTTTTGTTTCTTTTACTCTGGAACTGCACTGCATTTAGAACTTGCATTAACCTCAACACCACCAGGCTTTCCATCTGATTATTTTTGCCTAAGAAGTCTAAAATCTTCTAATCTGAATCTCTTAGGATGCCAGAATTATCATCTCATTAAAGACCAATTTGCCTTTTCAGCTAAAGAATCAGCTTCCTTCTGGCTTTTTTATTTTAGTAAGTTGTTTCCATGCCGTTGAGTCATATTCTTCTGCATAAAAATCCAGGAGCACACTATATTATATAAAACGGGAACACAAACAGGAATGGTACTTTAAGAACATTTATTTCTTAAGTCTAAATTTTATGAGAAATTAGGTCATCTGGTCTCCTCAAAAACATCAAAACTACTTTACATTAGCCAAGAAACTAAAGGAACAAGAAAGTGAATCTATAAAGCTACCACCCTATTTCTAGCAAAACAGAAGAGTAATTAATTCCTGAGCCTTATTGATAATTCTTAATGACTGGTATATTTTAAAAGTATAAAAAGTTCTGCAGCAGTTCATTTCTTAAGAGTCGGACAAGAACATACAGATCTCTGATTAATATTTGGCAGAGATAATGGCATACATACAAAAATGATCTAATACAAGGAACTCTCTTAAGGGCACTAACAATCTACTAGCAATTTAAAAAATAAACCACATGTTTTTCATGTTTTTAAACACACAAATACAGAAAAAAAAAGAAAAAAAAAAAAAAGGTGGTGAGAGACCTATTTTAAACACTTAGCTCTTCAAGCTTATATAGAACCAAGGAGTCCAGGACAGGGCCAAGTCTGTGCTGCAGCTGATGAGCATCGACAAGCATAACATGAGACTCTGCAGAAAACACCATTTTGTTCTAACCAGTGCTTGCATGGCCTCGTAGAAACTACGGATCTCCAGATCTTTCCTCACCAGCCAAAATAAACAACACTAAACAACAAAGTCAACATAATATGGAACTTCACTACAAACAGCCTTGCAGCAATGTCAGCAAATTTCACAGGCACGTGGACTACTTCAGAGGTACTAATGGATGTGAAATGTGCATGAAGTTGTGTACCAGAATATTTATTCCATTAGTTCGCGATGTGTCATGTACTGGATTCAGCTGTTTTAATCTGCTACAGCTGTCGCGCACCAAGACCTCTTTCTTTCAAAGTGGTTGAATTATTTGCAGGCTTCTTTTTCCAGACAACGTTAGAGTACCTATCCAAAGAGCAATTTCCCTTGGCTGTTAACATAAGCTCTCCACAGATTTTTATGTGCTGCCTATTTTACTGGCAGATCTGGTAAAACATAATTGGCTTATTCTGCCCACTTGTTTGAAGCCAGTTTAAAACATATCAGGCCACAGACATATCACATTAGCAAAATGTGAAAAAGAAAAGAGGGAAACCACTCTTATTTTTTTCTGTTCCTTCTTCTGTCTCTTCTTCATCCCTTAAAGTAGGGCAAACATCCTGGTCAGCTGCAGAGAGGAACCCAGTGGAAATGGACCTGGCTCATAGGAGATGCCTCCCTTCCAGCACACACAGGCCAGGCAGGTCTGATCTGCAGCGTGCCAAGTCTTGTTTCTGGAGCACCATGCCTTTAGTAGACTTTATATACTTGAAATTTCCAACTAAATAGCACCTGGGTTGAGAGTCCACACCTCACCATTTTGTGACAGTTCTCCATCACCTACAATCATGCTTTTCTGAACATGTTTGTATGCAAGTCTTGGTATCAGTGTTGGAACTTTTAATCAAAACATGATCTACTACCGAGAACTTCATCCCTCCCATTGAAAACAGGGGCTGGTGATGTGTTTTGCGGACCAACCCATGCTCACAAACCTTATTTATCTTTGCAAGGTCTCATCCTGAGCAGTAGCTCTGGCAACAAGAGTCTGGATGTTTTTCGTTTGTCTTTTTAATTAGACTAAAATGCATAAAATCTCCCTCAGTATGTTCCACTGCTCTTTTGTCAAACGCTCTAGTGTGTGACTACAACTACTCATTCCTTGCCAGTTTGTACTTTCAAATAACAAATTTGTAAATGCAAAAAAAGAAGTGTGACATGATTTTCAGGATAGGGTTTATGTGACAGGATATTTTTCACAAAGGTACTAAACTTTCCACTACCTACAAACATTGTGGATGATCATCTCAATATCAATGGTACTAAGTAGACTTTTAAGAATAGTCATATACTTCAAAATGCTTTATGAAAGAGACATTCTGATTAAACCCAAGAGTGTATTAACTACCTTTTTTCAATTGCCAACAGCACCCTGGGCTGCATTAGGCAGACCATGGCCAGCAGGTCAAGGGAGGTGATCCTTCCCTCTGCTCAGCACTGGTGAGACACATCTGCAGTACTGAGTCCAGCTCTGGGCTCCCCAGTACAAGAGAGACATGGACTTACTGGAGCAAATCCAGCAAAGGGCCACAAAGATGAAGAAGGGACTGGAGCATCTTTCATACAAGGAGAGGCTGCATGAGCTGGGACTGCTCAGTCTGGAGAAGAGGTGCCTCAGGGAGATCTTACCCAAGTATATAAAAATACCTGATGGGATAGTGTAAAGAAGATGGAGCCAGACTCTTTTCAGTGGTATCCAGTGACAAGAGACAATGGGCACAACTTAAAACATAGGAAATTCCACCTGAACACACAAAAACTTTTTTTTTACTGTGAGCGTGGTCAATCACTGGAACAGGTTGCCCAGAGAGGTTGTGGAGTCTCACAGGGAGACAAACCCCAACTGGACATGGTCTGGTTGACCATGCTTGAGCAGAGGATTAAGACTAAGTGATGTCCAGAGGTCACTGCCAACCTCAGCTCTTCTGTGATTCTGTGATACTATCCCAATGAAGTTCAGCTTCAGTACTCAAATACAGAGGTTCTTTTAATAAAATATTAGCTCCAGTCTAAATGAACATGGATGTGTATCACAATCCTTGAAAAGTGTTTCAAGGATTACTTGCTCAATTTACTGATGCTGATGCAATATTTTTAAATGCTTTTTTTTTAGACGCGGTGAAACTGAAAGCAGCACTCAGTTGGCAAAGCATGCAGCTGTGGCGATGGTAAGTTCCATGGATGAGTGCTAGATCAAGGTGTACAGGCAGATTCCTGGAGCCAGTGCAACTTGAGGAAGAGCAGAGAGCCCCACCAAGAGCGGGCAGCTCTCCCGAGAGAGGCTGATGCACCTTGGGCATTGTCAGGAGCAACCACGGGAGGTTTAAACATCCCTAGGGAGCGCTAGCAACCAGGAGCGCTCGAACAGGGTGTGCAAACAGGGATCGAGAGGGTGCAGTAGTTTACACAGCAGTTCATGCAGAAGGGCACGTGAGAAGGGCCGTGCACCCTGCTTGTAGGCCCACAGCCCAGTGAAGTGCTCTAGGTCTCTGCCATAATGGTGGTTCTCTCCTCAGAGTTAAAACCTGTGTTTCTACAGAGAAAGCCCTTGAGATGTCTGATGCTTCCACCCAGATGGAACTGGTAAGGAAGGAGACTTCAGTACAGATGGTAGGTTGCAATGGGTGCCCAGACCCTTCTCCTGGAGAAAAGGTAAGCAACAAAGAAAATCTGCTTTGTAATATCTTGATTAGAGATAGCCTGGCTGCAGCGATCACAATATTGTGGAGTTTGGGATCCTGCTGAGCACACAAAGGTTTTTGATTTTAGAAGAGCAAACACTCAGAGTTCAACTGGGAGGGATTCCATGGGAAGCTTCCATGGAGGATAAAGGAGCTAGCGAGTGCTGGGAGTTTTTCAAGAACACACTCCTGGAAGCACAAGAACAGTTCGTCCCCTTTAAAGGTAACGGAATTATGTGGAGCAAGAGTCCCCCTTTGCTTAACTGCGAGCTTCTGAGTCTGCTCAAAACCAAAAGAGAAGCGTATCAGAGATGGAAAAGCGGACAAATACAATACATTCTTAATACATTGAGAACTACAAGGGCATTGCCAGGGTGTGCAGAGATGCAATTAGAAAAGCAAAAGCTCAGCTCAAATTGAAATTGGCCAGAGGTGTCAAAAACTACAAGAAAGGGTTCCTTCAGGTATGTAAACAACAAGCAGAAACAGAAGGAAAATACTGGCCCACTGTTAAACAGGAGAGGTGAATTATTCACCAACAACACTGAAAAGGCAGAGGTTCTCAACACTTTCTTCATCTCTGTCTTTGCCAGCACTGTTGGGCCCCAGGCCTTGGGAACAAAAATCCAGGTTGATGTAAACACAGACCCACCGTCAGTGAAGGAAGAGCTGGTATGTGAACTATTACAGGAACCTGACCCCTACAAATCGATGGGCCCTGACATTATTCACCTGAGGGTGTTGAGAGAGCTGGCTGATGTCATTGCAAGGCCGGTCTCCATAATCTTTGAGAAGCCATGGAGATCAGGGGACATCCCAGAAGACTGGAAGAAGGCTAATGTCACCCCCATCTACAAGAAGGGCTTAACGGAGGATCCAGGAAATTATAGGCCCATCAGTCTTACTTCAGTCCCTGGCAAAAGTTATGGAATGAATCCTCCTGGGGGCTATCGCAAGTCAAATGAAGCACGTGACTGGGAAAAGCCAACACAGATTCACCAAGGGCAAATCATGCCTGACAAACCCAATTGCCTTCTACGACAAAGTAACCTGCTCGGTTTATGTGGGTGAGCGGTAGATGTTGTCTACCTGGATTTCTCCAAGGATTTTGATAAGGTTTCCCACAGCCTCCTCTGAGAGAAACTGATGTGTTATGGTCTAGACAAGTGGTCTGTGTGGTGGGTGGGGAACTGGCTGACAGGCTGCACCCAGAGAGTGTTGGTAAATAGCTCCTTTTCAAACTAGCAACCTGTCACAAGTGGGGTCCCCCAGGGTTCGATATTGGGCTCAACGCTGTTTAATATCTTCATAAGTGATGTGGATGATGGGATCAAGTGTGCCCTGATGAATTTTGCTGATGATACCAAACTGAGTGGGGAACTGGACACTTCGGAAGGGAGATCCGCCCTGCAGGAAGACCTGGATAGGCTGGAAGAGTGGGTTAATAGGAACCTTACGAAGTTCAACAAGGACAAGTGTAAGGTCTTGCACCTGGGAAAACACAATCCAGGAGTGCTGCACAGGCTGAGATCTACCCAGCTGGGGAGCAGCTCTGTGGAAAGGGACCTGGGGGTCCTCGTGGACAACAAGCTCAATATGAGTGAACAGTGTGCTGCTGCGGAGAAGAAAGCCAACAGGACGCTGGGTTGCATCAACAAGGGCATCAGCAACAGAGATAAAGAAGTCATAATCCCACTCCATTCCCAGGCTACACCTGGAATACTGTGTTCAGTTTTGGTGCCTGCTATGCAAAAAAGATGTGGACAGGCTGGAGAGGGTCCAGAGAAGGGCCACAAAGGGGATCAAAGGACTGGGAAGCCTGCCATATGAGGAAAGGCTGAGAGAACTGGGTTTGTTCAGCCTTGAGAAAAGAAGGCTTAGGGGAGACCTTATCACGGTGTTCCAGTAATTAAAGAGTGGCTACAAAGAAGATGGAGACTCCCTTTTTACAAGGAGTCACATGGAAAAGACAAGGGATAATGGGTACAAGTTGCTCCTGGGGAGATTCTGATTGGGCACAGAGGAAAATTTTTCACAAAGAGAACAATCATCCATTGGCATAATCTCCCCAGGGAAGTGGTGGATTCCCCAACATTGGACACTTTTAACATTTGGCTGGACAGGGTGCTGGGCCATCTTGTCTAGACCCTGCTTTTGCCAAGAAAGGTTGGACCAGATGATCCTTGAGGTCCCTTCCAACCTGGTATTCTATGATTCTATGGATATCCATTATTTTAGCATTTTAACCAATTTTGACTTGAGCCCATATTTTCACAACAGATTTACTAGCAATCAACACAAAAGGCAATTGTCTTGGCACAAACATTTTACAATTATCACTTACAACATTTTCTGTGCTGCATTTAATGCCATTTATTAAGCCATTCTGCTTACACCCCTTTAGTCGACTCAATTTAGAATTCTGTGCAGTATGCACTCTTCAGGCTACACAGAAACTGAAAATTAAGACTTAATTTGTCAAACTATTTTTATTAATATCTATTGATTGCCTTTCAGTAGAATTCCGTAACCTTTGAGAACATCTCCTAATGAGTCAAGTGGCCTGATTATCTGATAGTTCCTGTTTAAAAATCTGTCTTACAGTGATTTCCACATAAAACACTGCTATAAGAGAGATGTGAAACTATAAGCTATAGACTTCAGAACAGAACACAC
>NW_008825533.1:2054075-2064423 GCF_000699105.1 Pygoscelis adeliae
TACATACAACTGCTACAGCCTTACTAAGAGGAATTTAGTAGTCCATACTCATACTGCAAATGCTAATCATACGGAAAGTAATACAAGAGTGCACTTCAAATAGTTTAGCAAATACTTTAGGGATATTTCACACTAAAACCAACCAAACAAAAATCAGGTTCACACAAAATCAGCTTCATTTTAATCAGATGCCATGCTGATAGGGCTCCACTTAACAACTTCCTTCATTGCTCAGAAGTGGAAACCTGGACATTATTAAGAACTCTGAAGCAATAAGCTGTTGCTCAAGAAAACTAGCACTTTCCCTCTTTGCCCACAGGGAAAGAAATCAGCACAGAATCCAAACAGGTATCATAGATAAAGCCTAGCAGGGAAGAACTTGTTTTCTACCCACCTTCTCCCACTCCATCTCACTCTTTTCCTAGAAGAAACTACCTGATTATTCTTCCTACATTCAGATAAACATGGGCCCAACTCACCATTCTGCTGTTTCACTTTTATACCAACAGAACCATTGAAATGATTTTCAAGAACAAAAATATAAACAAACAGACACTCCTTTCCTTTGCAATTTTTTTCCAAATAATAAATCAGTATCAAAAGCAAAGCATGAAACTTTACTGAAGAAGAACTCACAGCCATACAATAAAACCTCCCTGCTGGCAATAAGAAACACGGTGGATAAGTCACTTAGGTAGATTCTGTCACAATAGCAATAAATATAGTCAGTTTGGGTGACACTACACATACAGCAATGACATCAGATGCTGAAATCTGGAGTCCACACTCTATTTCCCAGTATTCTGGGCAATCTGCACTGAGTACTGTATTGTACTAGGGAGAGCACTGCCAGCAGGCTAAGGGACGTGACTATTTCCCTGAAATCATTAAGGGATTGGAGCACCTGACATATGAGGAGCACCTATCAGAGCTGGGACTGTTAAGCCTGGAGAAGAGAAGTCTTATAAAAATAAAGACAACAGAGCCAGGGTCTTCTCAGTGGTACACAGTGACAGGATAAGAGACAAAGAGCAGAAACTAAAATTCACAAAATTCCACTTAAAAATATTTGGGTTTATTTGTTTGTTTGTTTTTTCACTGTGCCGGTGATCAAACGCTGGCACAGATTGTCATGCGAGGCTGTGAAGTCTCCATCTTTGGCAATATTCAAAACCCAACTGGACATGGCCCTGAGAAACCTGTGCCCCTGATCCTCCCTTGAGAAGTGGAGTTAGACTAGAGACGTCCAAAACTGCCTCCCACCCTCAACTACTCTGATTTTATGATCACCAGTACTTTAATTTGAATTATTTCAGGCTACCTAATTTAGAGCTAAGGCAGCTACATTCATATCAATTGCATACTAGATACACATGACACTAAGCCATTGGAATTCTTTTGTAAGAAAGGACTAATTTCATTATTTCTACCTTAGAGAGAAAATCTATTAGTACATATGTTCAATGTGTGGTGCAAACAATCCTCCTTAAAAAATCACATATTGTAGGACTATAAAAACATCTTGGAAATCATTCAGTCATTTCCACTCATGGAATTAAAAAGCACCTGTAACACTGACTGGAAAACAATGACAGAAATCTATCCATACTGATTTTTTTGACAAGCTCTGGTCTTGTGCAGAGATCAGGACAGCAAAGGTAGAGACTTAGGTCGTGCAAAGAAAGCCACAAAGCCAACAGATCATAGCACTCTGGGTCTAATCCATCTTACTGAATTTTTATCTGACAGCACGAAAAGGGAAGAACCTCTTTGATTCCTGTGTCCCAGGCTCAGAGACAGTAGCTGTCAAAGAAATAGTTTCCCTTGGACACTTGAAAGACTAAACTGATACGGAAAGCACTGCAATGTGATAAACAAGGAACCCCACAATCACTTCTTAATCACTTGGCAGAATAAAGATGTAATGCAAAACTGGCACCTCTTTTTTTCCTTTCAGCTCTCCTCCCTTCTCTCAGCCACCATGCTGAATTTAGACCCAAGTTTCCTGTATTATGTGTATAAGATCATTAACTTGCCTTTCCATCCTTCTAAAATGCACATAGACTTTTTTACCACGGTTTTCAATAACAAGTTCTTCTCAGTGAGTATTGAGAGCTGATGCAAAAGGTAAAGACACTTTCCAAAAGGGTACTGACAGCCTATTTGAATGCAGCTTTGAAGAGGGTTCCCAGCTCTTCTCTAATGTGCTCATAACTCCTCCACCCTCCCTATCATTGTACATCATTTATTTTTCCACTTACATAAACTAAACATGTTTGCCAGTTTATCCTCTCAGACAACAACTGAATTTCAGATTTGGAGGATCAAGACTGAATAGTTTTAAGTTGCTCATGTTTCAAACGTGAACAACTTGGTCACTCATGGTACATACTGTGATAGCCTTATGGCATACTAAATTTAGCTGCACTTTCTTTAACTTTTCTCTTCAGTCATGTATTTCTCTCCCTGTTTTCCCCTATGCACACACCAAACAAAACAGGAATAATTTTTATGTAAAAAAAAAAAAATTCTCCCAGTATTATTTCAATATATATACCCACACTGTCACTGCTCCCCTCATGCACTGTCCATGACTAAGCTACTTTTCTTTCATCAACTACCCATGTGGATTAGGACTCATGTTAATAGTTTTCCTGAACAGTATGTACTAAAGACTTCTATTAATTGTATGTAACAGTTGTAGTTTATGGTATTTCTGTAATTTATACAGTTTCTGACAATTACTTGTGAATTATTTAAATGATGTAAAGTCTGTCAAGTTGTTGTCTGTAATGCATTTCAATACCGATGTTAATTACATGTGAATCCTTTTCAATCTAGGTTAAAATTCCTGTTTCCAAAGATATAGATAGGAGTCTGCCAAAGAGGTAACTCAGGCCATAGTGACCTTATTATCTTTGGAAAACATCCTGCTATTTGGGAAGCTTGATATAATTACCTTTTACTCTTATTTATTTAGCGAAATAGTTTTCTACCTCACTGGAGAATGTGCTGTACTGAAAAGAACCACAGTGTACTTTTTCCTGCTTGCCTCTATCTTATTCTCTGCCAGTTTATCAGATATTTAGAATGTTAGGATACACAAAGCACTGAAATGACCTGGCTGCACAAACGGGGTGATATTATAGATCTATCGTCTAATCTCAACTCTTTTAGCATGACTATGTAGAGTATTTTGTATAAGGAAACATAGGAAATAAGGCAGGATTACCATTAGAGAAAGAGTAGGATCAGAATAGGATTAGAAACTTAAAATATAAAAATTACTATTACAAACATTTCACAAAAAAATTGTTTTAGATACATTCAAAGTTACCGGATCAGAAAATAGTGGTGAGGTATGGCAGAGGAGTCAGGATTTTTCATGGGTAAATTTAGAAAAAAAGAGCAATAATGAATCTTCTTAGACTGAAATAAGGTGCTATAATCATGTTGGGTTATTTTACATCTTAGTTTTATTAAGATAATAACAGGACTTACATTCTTAAGTCCTTGAAATATTCATGCGGCTCCCAAACTGTCTTGAATCTTTGTTGATTGACTTAGGTAAGACTTCTGCCTAAATATTTAATCTTCCTACCTTTATATACTTTTATGCATCTATCTTTTTTCCTTTACGTGAATTTATAACTTCTTATCTGTATGGCATTGTTTTTTATTTACCCACTTTAATGTGTGATTAAGTAAAATCCCTGTTACCTTTCACTGTGAAATCCTCCTGTCTGAGGTATGTTCCTTGAAAATTTGTGACACTCCAGCTATTGTCCAGAGATCAACAGTATCCTGTCACCAGGACTAAATAAAGTCTAATAGTGGAGTATCTAATGAGAGGGCCACACAGTACACTCAACTGCTTTTAAAATTTGCTGTGCAGCCCTTTCAAGGGGAGACGGACTGACATAAGCTCCTCTCTGCATTGTTTTTTTCCCCTACCCTCCTCTTTTCTTCTTACTCAGTGCCTTCCGACATCCTAAATGCCTAATTTTCAAACAAATTAGTGTTTTCAACTACACAGGAAATAGTCAAGAAACTTTTTTGAGATACTAAGTATTAAGAGAAATAGCTTTTGGGCAACAACTCATTAAAAAGCCAAAGAGAAGTAACCTTTGTTAGCATTCTTTCTCCAATCTTGCATCTGCTAATAAACACTCTTGGTAACAGTGATCACACGGAGTCTTGCATTCCTTGGCTTCTCACACACCCATACTTCACCTTATTATTTTACTTGAAACACTCCAGTATTTGAATTAATTGAGCCTAATTGACTAATAGCTTACACTATTCATCATCATCATTTTCATAGGAAAAAACAAAATACTATCTTGAAATAATGTTTTCTTCAGTGGTTTATATGACTCTACGTAGGGGAATATAATGCTGAATAAGCCTCAGACAGCCTTTACTAAAAAGTAAAAGATTACTTTAAAAACTATTTCAAAAAGTAATGGCTAGTCTCTGAATCCATACATGTAGCATAATCATACAGGACAAACAAATTAAGTTAACACTCTGGATTTTAGCTAATACAGGAAGATTAATAAGTCCTTTACTTAACCAATGTTGTCTGGCAGATACTCCCTCTGGATTGCAAACTAAAAATGTACTACTCTGTCTGCATAAGTGCTGTCATTACCTCATATTCTCAAGTTCTCTATTTGCTTATGCTTTACTCTGTTTACCAGACTGAGATTTTTGTGAAGTGTTTGAAGAATTTAGTTAAGTATATGTGTATTTTTTAAAGCCCTGTTAATATTTAGTTGTAAATTACAGTGGCAAGTACCACAATATGCTTTTATCTCAGATTCACTCATGATCGGCATCCTCCCAGTTATGTGCAATGCAAGTTTTCTACAGTAAACCCATGTCAAGGCCATTTTAGGGTAGCATGATATACAGCTGTAGGATAAATCCAGACCCTTCAAGCATGCATAAAAATCTCAGTCTGGTAATCGTAGCGAAAGGGATGGAAAACAGGATTCTGAGGCAGTGTCTTCCGGCTTCTTGTGTGGTTGCACCAAGGGGACAAGCAGTTTCTTGTGCAACTCAAATGATAGGTAATAACCAGCTACTATGACATTTTACAGTCAGAAAAAAATGCAGTTGGTGTCTGACCAAAGTTGGTCATTCTTTCACAGGAACTAGTTCATTTGTCTGCAGAAAGCTTATCTTCAGGGAAATAAAATTCTATCCAAATTCCCTTAAAATTGCATTGTGAAGACTTAGAATTCACTCCCAGAACAACAGTAACATCATTTTCAGAAAAGAAAAACACAAAACAAAACCAAACCAACCCTGTATTCAGGTTGTGCCTGTGTAGCCTTTATTTATTTATTAAAAAATGAAAACCACACAGATTTAGGATGGTTGCAGTGTTAGAGAGGTGCTGAGCCTAGCTGTCACAGTTTCAATGAGACACCTGTAGAAGCAAGGCTGTTGGCCTTGCCTTTCTGCCTGGGGTTGGTGTCCTACAGTACAGCTGGCAGAAGCAAAACGTGCGAGTACTACTCAGCCGTCACAGACTGAAGCATGTTAGCGTAACCCAGATTGATGAATCACAGACACAGACGTATGATATGAAATACTTGAAGGGTCATACTGCTTTCAAATACTTTGGTTGTCAGTAGAAGAAATGCAGGCAGGGCATGCAAAGCCTTCAGATAAGAGGTATGGCCACAGAACCTCCACTTTTGCGTATTTTACTAATAGGAAAAAAATAAGAGACACTGCCATCTCTTCTGTAAGTCAATGCTTTTCTGTATCTTTTACCTTCCTATCCTAACTCCCACAACTCCATGGAAGAGAGAGGTAGAAAACGTACCTATTTAAACAGTAGTGTCTATTTATTGTTTTGCTCTACCATACGTACCTTTATACCTTCTTTGGGATAATATAAAATCTTGGTCAACTTGCAGCTCTTCTGCTCCATCAGAAATGATGGGATGGCCTGTGACACAATGAGCTGTCTACCATCTTTTCCCTTGCACTTTGATTTTCTCATTAATTTTTCTTAAGATGGAGGCCTGACCTGCCGGATGTTTTGGAGCTGCCACTCATGTTTATGTTTACTCTGAGTCAAATACACATCACAAAATTTCAGTACATTTGACTTGCACTCTATGCACTCATATAATGATTAATTATAACCTCCAGCTGGGTAATTGTTTTGAAATTAAAACAAGTGACTACTATGTGTTATTCTGGTTTCTCCTATACTGTTTCTTCACTTGTTTAAGTAATTACTCTTTACTCTGGACCTAGGCATAAAACTATCAGAAACCAAGCTTTGAATGGTCATTGATCAGCAGAACGATATATACATTGATCTTTGAGAAATGTTGGTCACTTTAAGTCACAGCTATGATCTTTTTGTGAAGTAGAGTGCTGAACTTTTCTGAGTGATTATGTTCTGCAGATACACTTGTCAGATACTGTTTTAACTGTCTGTTAATTATGACATAGATATCTATGATATAGAAATAAGGTTAAGAAACCAATAATGAACAATGCAATGACCACAGCACTATACAAAATGCCGTGGACATGATCACTGGTTAGCCAGCCACAGACTAATGGGATACTCAAGATTCCAGCATTTAAAGTTTGCACTTACCAACCTCCACAACACTAGAGCAATTGGGGTCTGTGACGCCTTCAGGACACTCGCATGAGTAGAAGTCATCATTCAGCCCCGACAGACAGATGCCACCATTTTTGCATGGGTTGGAGTCACAAACGTCCCCTGTGGGTTACAGGAAAAAAAGATTCCTGTATAAACCTCTCCAAAAGTTACACAGAAGCTCTAAGTATGGCAGATTGCTGATAACCAAGACAGAAAGGGATGACAACCTGTATGTCCTGTGAATACCTTTTGCCTAATTCCATTTTATATTTATTTAACAGCACACCTCTGTGTAATCATCTTCCCCTAGCCTTCTACTCCATAAAATGTGATTCTCTTAGACACACTGACAGCTATTCACTTGCAAAAGACAATAAAATTTAACAAAAAATATTTTTTTGCTTTCTCTTGCTTGAAGTCATTCAGGATATATACTTGGAATTTACCCAGGGTTTTACCTCTCCAAGTTCCCTTCAACGTAAACCTGAATGGTGGTTTCAATTCAGGCTATTGTCTTATCACCTGGTTCATAAGCAAAGAACTGTGGCTGTGGTTACATCATCAGGTGCTCCAGATTTACGCACTCCTAAATCACTCAACAGCACAGATTTGATCCAAATCAGGCATTGGCACGCAGCTAAACATGGAGCATGGCATTCAGGCCAGCAGTGTGCTTCTATGTTGGCTTTATGTCAGTCACACAAAGACCAATTACATGTGATCCCAGCATGAAGTTTGACAGTACAGACTAAAGCCATTGAAGTATTTTGAACGATTTAATTCTAACAGTAAGTTTACAACCAATCAATGATTTTTGATGTGGAGCCCTATGACCAGACCTGCTGTATGCTCACACTGTGCCCCCAGGGAGGCTTTCACTATGACTTGTGACCCACCAACTCCACGGCAGGGCTAGAGGCTAAAGGACTTGAGAGGCCACAGTCCCTCAGTGCTCCCCGAAAGTCCCCTCCATGTCCCAAGGAAGTTTGTCAGGTTCTCCCATAATTCATTTTGATCGCAGAATCAGAACAAATCAGTTAGAAACAAAGATATATACTTCGCTATGCTATGAATCAGCTATGCTACAAAACTCCCTGGGATACAGGGCAAGCACTGGCACAGTGGGTAGCTTCAGCCTGCCTAAATAATGCTAAACAAGCAGATTTTGCTTAGCCTTCAATTGCTCTTCAGTGAAGACACCCTATTCAGTCAATTAGCAGCGAGGTGATGAACAGCAGAAAGACATAAACTCTGAAAGATGCACCACAGGGCTGCTTCATATGCTCAGAACTTGAACGTCTCAGTGTGTACACCACGTTATTGTGATTTCCTATCTAATACTATTTGAAACGGCCTTCAGGAGGAGATATAAAAGAGAGAACAGAGTGCCTGTTCAATTCTTGTAATTCCTCAGTTTTAACACCCTTAAAGAGCCCCACCCTATCATAGTTCTACAAATATACAGAAATACAGGATTGCATCCTGTCCCCAATGGGATAACTGGAAGCAATCCTAAAGAATGCCCTAGGCTTTTATCAGCTTCAATTTAATATTTTTTATCAGATTATTAAATATATATTTAGAAGCATTTTTATCTCAAGCATCATCTTATAAGACAGATATGTGCTCTCTATTGCTCAGTATTGTTTTTAGAAATACTAATAATTTGTGCAGTATGGTTTTGTTTTGCAAAATTTTTGCAAATGCAACTTAAAGCAAATCTGCAGATAGGTAATTATTAAAAAATAAGTACATTATTTTGTATGCTTTTTTAAATTGAAAAGTCATCAGTTTTTTGCCATGTAATTGTAAAGAGTTATAGGAATCCACTTGTTTATGTTAGTACTACTGACATTAAAGTATGTTTTGGACTATAGTGGTGGCAAGGGAACTCAAAATGTTTTCAACACTTTTCTGGCACATAGACTTCAGATTAGTGCCTGGTGTGAGAATTCCAATCTAATAATCACTTAAGAAATTTAACAGATGTACAAAACTGCCTTTATGAGTTCTGTGCATCAGTTGTAAAAAACTCTAGTTATGGGTTAGTTTACTGGGTTATTTTTAATTTGATTTAATTTTAATGTCAGCTTTAAGCTGACTTCATGACACCGAGAGTTGTTATGTGTCTATGTACTTGGTATTTGTCTTGAAGATTGTCCAGCTGACAGAGAACTAGAGCTATTTGAAAAGAGTCAATGACATAAGATATTATTTGTCTAATGACTACACATTGTCTGTCTTCTTAACTGAATCTAAATAAGTCAAGACTTCTCATTTTCAGTGCTTGTTGCATTATTGGAGCAGTAAAGGATGCTTGGTTTTTACTTCATGGGGCTCAGGCATTTGGTTGTGAAAGAACGACTACTATTAACTGAATGCTCTGACAACTGTATTCCTATACATTTAATTAAATTAATAAATTAAATAGCATCTGGAGCAGGAACACTTATTATGCAAATCCATATGGATATTCTGATTAAAATGAGAGGGGACATTTTTACTATGTTTCCTGAATCAGTGTTCTTCTGATTTCAATTATGCAATACAATAAAGAAAAAGAAAGGTAAAAAGACTAAATACTGTTTCAGTTTGTAAGTTTTATATTGACTGACAAGCCTAATGCATCCCCAGTTTTCCATTATATTTCCAGAAACTGAAATCTCCTACTTTGACCAAACTGTGCATACTTAACTGTGTAGTTTTCATTTGTCTGAAAATTCATGTTGGCTTTTTCAGCCTGAAGTAAAGTGACCCGACCTACAGGTTAGGACTAACAAAGCAGATGCTGTCCTCCAAAAACAGTAACTTATTTCCATGTTCAGGAAATAACTACACTAAGTGCTCTTTTGACCCAGCACCTTGGCCCAAATTCTATTGTCAGTCACCGGTGTAAATTTTTAATTGTCATTATATCACATTGCAGAAATAAAATGAATACAGCACACCTCTAAAGAAAATGGGGGGGGGAAGAGACAAAAAGCTCCAACAAAAAAAATTACCTAGCCTGTCTCATTCATGTAATGCTAAAGAGGGCTAAAGAGGGGAAATCTGTACTTTGAACAACAACGGTTAAAATAATACCATAGTATGACGTCAAATATGATGCAGTCAGAGAAATGAGTAACCGCACAGATACAAGTGAGCAATAATTCTACTTAAAACTAGATACCAGGCTGTGCAAACTTGCATACTTAAATTAGTATAACTCACTTAAAATGTAAGCTCCTTTATTTATGACTTATTGTCTGTGAAATTATGCAGAACAAAATAAATATCACCTTTGAATAAACAATAATAGAATCATAGAATCGTTTAGGTTGGAAAAGACTTTTAAGATCATCAAGTCCAACCATTAACCTAGCACTGGCAACTCCACCCCTAAACCATGTCCCTAAGCGCCTCATCTACACGTCTTTTAAATACTTCCAAGGATGGTGACTCAACCACTTCCCCGGGCAGCCTGTTCCAATGTTTAACCACTCTTTCAGGAAAGAAATTTTTCCTCACATCCAATCTAAACCTCCCCTGGTGCAACTTGAGGCCATTTCCTCTCATCCTATCGCTAGTTACTTGGGAGAAGAGACCGACACCCACCTCGCTACAACCTCCTTTCAGGCAGTTGTAGAGCACGATAAGGTCTCCCCTGAGCCTCCTTTTCTCCAGGCTGAACAACCCCAGCTCCCTCAGCCGCTCCTCATCAGACTT
>NW_008825533.1:2066156-2084240 GCF_000699105.1 Pygoscelis adeliae
TCAACCAGGCTCCTAAACAGGCCAAAGTCTGCCCTCCGGAAGTCCAAGGGAGCCGTTCTGCTGACCCCCCTCCTTACTTCTCCAAGAATCAAAAACTATTATTTCGTGATTGCTACGCCCAAGACATCCTCCAAGTGTCACATCACCCACAAGTCCTTCTCTGTTCGCAAACAACAGGTCCAGTGGGGCACCTTCCCTAGTTGGCTCACTTACCAGCTGTGTCAGCAAGTTATCTTCCACTCACTCCAGGAACCTCTTAGACTGTTTCCTCTCTGCCGTGTTATATTTCCAGCAGACATCTGGTAAGTTGAAGTCCCCCATGAGAACAAGAGCTAGCGACTGTGAGACTTCTCCCAGCTGCTTATAGACTATTTCATCTGCCTCTTCATCCTGGTTGGGTGGTCTATAACAGACTCCTACCATGATATCTGCCTTGTTGGCCTTCCCCCTGATTCTTACCCATAAACACTCAACCCTATCATCACCATCATTAAGCTCTAGACAATCAAAACAACCCCTAATGCACAGGGCTACCCCACCACCTCTCCTTCCTTGCCTATCCCTTCTGAAGAGTTTATAGCCATCCATTGCAGCACTCCAGTTGTCCATCAATCCTTGTCAAGAACAGAAATTCACAGAGTTTAGGAAAACAATTTCTGTGATATGAAGGCTAAAGAAGATGCACTGTGCAAACAGAAAAATACCGTCCACAACCACCTGCATGCACTACTTTGTAAAGCACTCTTTGTAAAGCACTACTATGTAAAAGAACATAGACCAGCCAGCTACCATTACTCTACACAAATCAATTTGCAGTTCATTAAAGTTTGTGAATGAAAAAAAGAGAAAGCTATTTACTCCAACTTAAAACTATTTACTCTTTAACACTAGAGCTGCTGGGATAGGAATACCTGCCAAAAGCTACAGTACAGTATCCTGAATTAGGCATGGGAGAAGCATTTCAGTCCCTATGCACAAAATCATTAGCCTGAAATGAATACAATTTCCCTCAACTATCTTATAACACTTAGAATGATAACTGTTAAGATTTCTGGCAGAAGTGTTACTGTAAGAAACATCTGCTTGAGTCAATGAAATGATGACAAAGAAAGAACCGTGTCTTCAAAAAATCGTGTCGATTCACAAGTTTCGAAACTGGAAGGAAAGAAGTGATAGAAGAAAGATGATTTGGGTGTTTGGGCACATTTTCTTCTATAATTGAAGAATAGAGCATATTCCATGAAATAGAAACTGTGCATGGAAAAATTCAACCCTATTTATTCTTTTATATAACATGCATTAAATATAAATATGAACACATTTAGTATGCATTACATATTGATGCACTGCACTTTACAGAAGCTGATACTGAGGTAAACATACTGATGCTGTAGGAGTCCAAGGAGATGCTGACAACCATTGAAACAAAAGGTATGATGAAACCTGCAGGTAAACAGTTGCAAACATAATAACATACAAGTTCAGGGTGCTAGCCACGCAAGTTGTTAGGGAGGTACAACACTCTTTACTGGTATGCTATATAATGGGTGTTTTGTAGTTCAAACATTTGGTTTCACCATTGATGGGAAGCAGTGGACCATGGTTCCTACCTAAACCAGCAGCTATAATTTTATTCTGTTTCCTATATTGCTAAATGAAATATGGCTTATTTTAAAAGCTCTCTCCAAAGAAATAAAATTAATAACTATTCCCTTTCATGAGAATAAAACTTGTTACAAAGAAGAAATCTCCAGGTGGCACCAAAGAATGAACAGCCCAGAAAATAGCCAGTCAATAGAAATTTGGTCTAGGGACAGTGAAAATGAGCCTCAGTTCTGAAGCCCAGAAGAGCAACTGAACTTCAGAAGAAGACTGAGAAAGTACTTGTTACTACTAGCAATTTCACGTTAAAATCAATTTTCAGAAAAAGAGCTTTAATAGTTTTCTGATTTACAGAATCATCTGTACAGTGTCCAAGTTCAAATCTATTTCTTCACAGCTGAACCACTATTGAGAAACAGAAGCATAAATCATATTGAAGATACACCTGTGCAGAGATGCAAAATATGAACATGAAAACCGATGAACTCCGCAGTTCTTTTAAGAAATTTGTAAGCTGTTTTTTTTTAAGATTTAATGGTGAGGCAGCTAATTTGTTTTTCCTAAGGTAAAAAACAATTGAATAATTAACTTGTATCCCTTATTATTTGAAAGGGAAGTTAAAGTTTCTCATCTACCTCCTTCTGCTTGTTTTCTAGGCTGATTTACTTACTATGCAGGTAGAAGGTTCAGCTAACTTTCTAACTAGAATATTCATGGCAGACTGTTGAAATGGTTTTAGAAAATGAATAAACTGATATTATCAACTCTAAATGTCTGCATACGAATTAGATGGGAAAACTTACAGGAGAACGTAAATCTCAATAATAAACTCATGATTTTATCACAGGTCTCACAAAAATTGAGGTAGTTGCTGCTTGTTCTGAAAGCCTCTGGGATCAAGAGACTGTATGCACTTAAGCAAGCTGTAGCTTGTAGTTGTGGAGGACAACTGCAACATACCCTTGTCAACTAGGCATAAACATTTCTTTAAAGTTAACTTTTTCCAGTCTTGTAATCTGAGGGGATGCACCAGCTGATTTTTGAAAACCTGAGATGGTATTATGAAAAGAAGATCAGATTATTCTATGCAGACAATTCTTGTTCGAGTACCACTCTGGGACTGGACTGAAACATTAATCCTGGGTGAAGATGAAGTCCTGACTTAAGCTTTGGATTCAGTCTAATAGTACAATACTGTAAAAGCGTGTCCCTACTTTCAGGGTTAGAATAGAGCCCTAAAGTAATGTGTGCAGAGATTAATTTCTATCATAATAAATCCCCTTCTGCCTTAAAAAAGTATAATCTCTTCCCTTTCTAAAGGTCTACAGTATGAGCTACTTTATTCATTTGAATGTGAAAGAGCAGTGGGTCACTGTACTTCAGCCTGTTGTGTTACAGACTTTCTAAGCATCTGATGTTTGACAATATGAAATACAAGTAGAAACAGAAAACAGCTTAAAAAGTAAACTCTTCTCTCTTTCATAGGTTGCAGAGAGTTCATTTCTATGCCAACTGGCTCTGCAAGGAAGAAGATTAACTATTCCAGTAATTTCAAATATTTGTTAGTAAAAAATGGCTCAGAAGTGATTAAAGGAGGAATATGGTTATATAATGGACTTCTGAATATTTTTACAACTTGTGAAAAATGTTTCATGCACACACTGTCACGAGGATTTGGGGAAAGCTGTCATCAGTTGAGACATTGTTTCATCAAAGGAAAAGATATATATTCCCCCAAACTGGTCAGCTGATGGTACCAGTGGCACACCATCCCTAGCACCCAACATCAGCTAACAGCAATGATGCTGCCTACACAAGCAGGGAGATAGCTGATAAATGCCTTTAACGAAGATGCCCTAATCCCTATCAACACAACCTTCCACAATATCTTTTCTCTCTGCATGCTCAACAAAGCTGGCAAAAATCACCTAGGCACTCCTTGCACGTACTCATTTGATTTCAGCTGTCATCCACATCAGCCGTGTTTATACAATTATTTGCAACTCACTAACACGTGAATCAACCTGTATTTCTGCACCTGTTTAGATCTATGGGGTGAGAGAGGTTTATGAAAAGGGAAAGAATAAGAGCTTAAATTGAGACTTTCTGTACAAGGCACTTAGGCTAAACTGTCTCTCCATTAAGTTGTTTTGTTCAATTAAAACTTTCAGAGAGATATCAAGTCATGATGGGAATACATTATTATTTCCAGTCACTTGTCCTTTGTTTTTAAAGCTGATCAGAAGATTTTTAGTAGTATGTTCACTTGAAATTTCTCAGTTAATAAAATATTCACATTTCTTGCTAGAAATTACTGTTTTGCAGATCTCCTGATACAGCTTCACTGGTTTGTGTCAAAAATCAGCTGGGCTCCTGCAGGCTTCTCCACTAACTGCTAGTAGGCTCCACTTGAGCCTGCTAGCCATGAGATCCTACTAGCCATCCATCCATGGCCATGAGATGGCCAATATAGGGATCTAGATTTCTTATTTGATTTAACCTACACTGAGCTTTCAATTATTAGCTCTTCCTAAATCTTTCTTAAAAATATTCATGGTTCCCAAGGCTCTGGAAATGCCTCCACCCCCTGATCAGGAAACAACTCAGACACACAGCAGCTTCTCTCTTGCCCATCCCCTGCTTTCCATGGAGAGAAATTCCATGCACACAGTCAAATCAGCAGCACAGTCCAAAGGCTGCCCTTTAAAATAAACAGTCGTAAGTGTTTATGACCTTCTCTAGACAGGTAACATCTTCCTTTCTTCTCTTCCTTATTGACTAAGAGCATTCAGGTACACATATTCTTACTGGTCTTGACAGTTATCCTTCCAGTTTCTACTTTAACTTCATCAGTGAAGTAAGATGGTTTAAAAAAAAACCAAAACAAAACATTTATTGTAGAATTATTACTTTTAAATAAATATTCCCAATTTTTATCCACACTTTACATCCCAGTTTTACCTTTCAATTTCTCTTTTTTATGCTCCACAGCTTTTGAGTTTAGCAATTTGGAAGCACCAGAGTGTGTGTGTATGTGTATACATACACACACATATATTTAGCTCCATACTTATATACTTATACATACTTCATATATATGGGGATGAAAGTGCTTTGTTTTCCCTTTGTTTGCCTTATATTGGATATATTCAGGCACCGGTTGCTAGGCAATTATTAATCTCAGCACTGGTGAATTTATCTTTTCCCATCCTAAGTAAATCCAAATTCAAAAGCTGAGCCATTACAAAGTCATCATTAACAGTTTTTAAAACTCTAGTTACATTTCATTATATCCTCCTAACTTCACCAAAATGAAATACCTTAAAACATTATGAATTCTAAACCTATTCTCATTACACTTCAAAAAGTATTCATCCAGCTCTAGTTACTTCTGGTTTTGGATATCCACTCTCAAATACCTTATTTGGTCACATTTTTACAAAAGGTGTCAACACTGTTGAAGAAATGGGCAGCATTTAATACCGCAAGTTAGGTATCCAAAATACATAACATGCAAACTTTATAATTCACTTTTCAAAATTTTGAAAAATCATGTAAGTACCAAATGCATCCTGTAAAAACCCTTAAATATATGTCTACATATATCAAAAAATATATACATTTATAAAAAAATACACACACATTCACCTCCATCAACAGTTTTAGAATGCATACTAAAAATGAAGGAATATTTTTTGCTTTCAAGCAATATTCCAAACTGCAAAACATATTTGAAAATATGCCATGTGAAGCAGTCAGCATTGGCTATGTCTAAAGTAGAAAATAGCCTGGCACAACACGAGCAGATCAGTATTTCAAAGCATGCAGTGCTCAGGCTTCTGTACCTACATTACATGAAAGTCTGTGGATTTTGTTTCAGATCTAAACCCTTCCCTCCATGTGATTTGAAGGTGCCCAAATGACCCAAGGTTGGTTCAGACCCTTAAATAACCATGAGGGTCTCCACTTGAGTACAGCTTCTAGTTGGATGTCCTCGGGAACGAATTCAGCTCGCGCCCATCAAAACCCCTCTACAGGCAGAAGCAAAGTGAGCATAGGACGTGGAGGCAATCAAGGGATTCACTTCCAAAGCCCAACGGCGTGGTAGATGACCATTTTAACAGACATGCTGGCACTGAACACTCTTGCCTACATGAACTTTTTCTACAGTGAGCTCTTCTCTTCTATTATACCAAACCCTGCAGCTAAAGAGAATAAAGCAAAACATTCTGTAAGTTTCCATTGTTATAATTAGCTGATCTTACTGCATTCATTTCATGCATTTTTTGGCCACACGGATATTTAAATCTATCACCATGAAAGTTCTGTCACCATCAAAAAAGACATGTCACCTAAGGAGACATAACAGTACTGCTGGTTTTCATCATTTTCTTTCTGACTTTACAGGAAGGTGATGTTACTGATCACACTCAGAATAATAATTAGGTAATGAAGATATGTGTCCCTCCTGTGAAAGATATGAAATAATAAGGGCATTACAGCTGTCAGCTACAATAAAGAAGTGATTCTGTTTATTTTGGATGATGCAGCTGGCAGTAACATGTAAAGCTCTGTGGATGAATAATGAAAACCCGTTTGGTAATTTTTGCTAAGAGTCTCTGGAAAGATGAACAGATGCAATTTTTACCTTATTTGTTTAAACTTGTTCAGAAACAGAATAAAATATGAAACTTTTGCACATATAAAGACTCCAGTATAGATTGTGTAGCATACTATTACTTGTAAAGGAGGTTTCTTCTAGCTCTCGGTTTTCCCCAAATACAATATAAAATTAGATGAAACAACGTATCTACCAGGCACGTGTTAACTAAAGGCATCAGGCAAGAACTGAGCGTGAACCTCTGAGGGCACTTATTCCATGCAGCAGCATGTGACACAAAGACACTTAAAACAAGGACTTAGCCAAGCTGGTAAATTGGATTACATAAAATCGTTTGATGGTCACAGTTGCTTCACGCACATCCGCATTGTACTCACTCGTGCAGCACAGCCCTGACCTTAAGCAACCACTTAGCCTCACTGCTCTGCAGCTTTCCTCAGTTTTTCTTTCACAGTGGCCATCCAAGCACTCAAAGCCATGCTGCAAGGACTGTCTCAGACTTTAAAAGCCACTTTACTATATGACAGTTTACAGGAATGTTAAGTAAGAAAACAGTTTGTGTATGTCAAATCTTGTCTCAGTATGGCCACACTGCACTAACAAACTGTATTCTTGGCAGTGGTTTTTAATTTATTTTTATTTTCTAGTGTAATTTGTAAGCCAAACCTAAACAAAGATGGGTAGCTGCTTGAATGCACTTGCTACTTGTTGCTTGATATAGAGTAAGATTTGAGAATGAAGAACTGGGAATAGTAATTGAAAAAGAATGAGAAAGAAAAAAGTCTGGCAGAGAACAGTATAAGTGAAAGATATTCACAAATGGAGTGGCTGAGAATGTGATGCTTTTAGTACACCATATTCTAAGAGGGACCTTAACTGTTATTTTAGTAATGGTACATATAGATCCTTGACTATTAAGCTAAATATCTGTACTGTTCCAGCTTCTGAACATAGACAAATGTTCCTGTAACAAGCAGTTTCTTGTCTGGCACCACAAGACAACCAAAATATCTGGAGAACTGAAGTGCACTACAATTGCTTCTAGTCTCAAGGCCAAGTCATTGACCTGCCCTTCCAAACATCCCAGCTACATCCCAGATTCAACAGCATGTCATAAGCAGACCTGATAATAAAGCTGGTCTCCCTCTCTGGCTTAATTACTAGGAAAAACAAAAAGGAGGATTTGCCTAACTGGCCTGCTATATTTTTTTTTGCAGCTTTGCTTTATTAACTGCATCCAGGTAATGTTAATGTGGTTAATTATATATAGGATGTCCACGACATACTGTTTGAAATGCAATTGCTGTTCTTTGGCACTTAACGGTGTCCTGAGTCTGCATGTATACCATATATTTTTAAAAACACAGGACTAGGCAGAGAGTAAATACCAAAGGAAAGGGAAAAATACTAAAAAGGAGGTGATACTACTGAATGTTATGAATATATATATATAAAATGAATATATTTAATCTATAAAAAACAAATTAATGCCTTTTTCAATCAAGCGTAGAGGAACAAAGGGAGGAAGGTGATTACAGTTTAATAGGTACAATTAAAGTCATAAGCCTTTGTCACTGTATATCAATGCCTTCTGATCTTTCCACTTTCCACACTCCTACCATTTGTAAACATGGAATGCCACAACAGAAGTCTGTAGTTTTTTTAGACTAAGAATGAGGTCTTTATATGGATTTGTCTTGTGCTAGCACTATACTAATACAACACATGTATTATCTATACATACATATATAGATGTGCATATAAAGTACATAAAAGTATATAATATGTAAAGTATACAAAATAAAATTCTAGATCACTACCATCTTCAGAAACAAATAAACGATCCAGAATGGAAAACACTCCTGGACATAAATATCTTTTCTCTCAGAAGACTTCATGCGAATAGAGCTCCTCGTGGAAAAAAATCATGGAAAATTCACTGTGCTCTGTAAAACCTTAGAGGCCTTTAAGTTGAAAAGATGAAAGAATGATCATTTTAATTCTCAATTAAGTCTGAGATAAAAGTAGATTAAATTTATTGCATTTTAAAACAAAGCATTAGGATACTACTGTGGAAGGCCTTTCAAAGCCATCTGATTGTTGTAGCGCAGTGTTGTGGTTTAACTCCAGCGGGCAACTAGGCACCACCCAGCCGCTCGCTCACTTACCCCTGGTGGGATGGGGAAGAGAATCGGAAGGGTAAAAGTGAGAAAACTCGTGGGTTGAGATAAAGACAGTTTAATCGGTAAAGCAAAGGCACACACGCAAGCAAAGCAAAACAAGGCATTCATTCACTGCTTCCCATGGGCAGGCAGGTGCTCAGCCATCTCTGGGAAAGCAGGGCTCCATCACGCCTAACGGTGACTTGGGAAGACAAACGCCATCACTCTGAACCTCCCCCCTTCCTTCTTCTTCCCCAGCTTTATGTGCTGAGCATGACGTCATGTGGTGTGGGATATCCCTTGGGTCAGTTGGGGTCAGCTGTCCTGGCCATGTCACCTCCCAACTTCTTGTGCACCCCCAGTCTCCTCGCTGGTGGGGTGGGGTGAGGGGCAGAAAAGGCCTTGACTCTGTGTCAGCACTGCTCAGCAGTAACGAAAACATCCCTGTGTTATCAACACTGGTTCCAGCACAAATCCAAAACATAACGCCATATGAGCTACTATGAAGAAAATTAACTCTATTCCTGCCAAAACCAGCACAGACAGGAAATAGATATATTAAAAAGAAAGAATAATTCAGACTGAGAGAACTATTTAAATTCTAAGGGTATAGATGGTATTTCTAGATTTTTTTGTCACAGCTAAAGAGTTCTTAAACCTGTAAAGCACAGAAATAGCATTATTTGAAAGAGCTTGAGGGGGTTTAACATTTTCAAATATACAATTCACAACTGTATTTGAGTTTATTGTTCAATTCTCAGTAATTATTTATGGTAATTATTGCAGTTGGGAATTCAGATGGTGGATCTTATTGAATTTGTTTCTATAAAAAACGATTAATCTGAAAATTAAAGATAATTTTAAAAGAAAATTCAGTACACTTTGTCGTGACACATTTCAGTTTCTGATACTGATAATAAAATACTTCTTAATCAAAATTGAAGTATCACACATCTACAAAGCCTTCCAGTTTCAACAAATCAACAATTCCTGACACAAAAAATGTTTTGTGGAATACTCCTGAGAAGTAAAGCTTGCCTTCTAATGAGAAGAGCTGCTTTCTCACATGCCATCTCTATTATATAGAAGGTACCTAAAAATACTCTCTTCTGGTTCACCATAAATTCTTCTCCTACAGAGAAGAATTCTGTAGGACACCTACAGAAAATAAGCAGATAAAACATATAGGAGTATAAAGCTTTAAGTGTAAAAGTGTACACTTTGGGGGACTGAATGTATTTTTGTATACAAGTGTAAAACACAGCACTGAATGCAGCTTATTTTGCTTATTTTACTGATCCACAGTGACTGGCGGGATCCACACAGCAGGGCAAGATGACCACCTGTCTCCTAGTTCTTTCTATCCTTGTACATCAACTTATTTTCAAATGTGTTCATACGATTAACTTCATTCAGTTTTCTTTCTCTCCTTCCCCAAACATAAAATGCAGACCGTTTCCTGACTCCAGTCCCATGCCCTAACTTACAAATGTTATTTTTTATCATTTGCTGTTGGCATCCAGTAATTTATGCCAACAACAAAGAACACAGTAGTTATAGCACAAACAGGTGATTAGAGAAGCCTCATTATTCACCGACAGGAAATATAAAAGAGTTATTGTGGGTACACAAATAGATTGCTACTGCCTGATCTTGACGAACAAAGGGACTACAATAAAAACACCGATAAATAGAATATAACAGTGGAGTCTGAAATTCAAGGTATTTCTTCTCAAATGAAGCTATTAACAACAACCCGGAGGCTCATTAGGGAATTCCTTTCTTTTTCCCTCTACTTGTGGGGCTCATTAAAGGAACCACCCGTTATTTTGTGTATGTTGTAGTTGTGTGTTTGCCACTGGAACATTTAATTTCTTTTCTTCTCTGAGAACGGGCTTAGATTTTTTTTTTTTTTTTAACAGCTATTGATCCCTCCCCTCCCCAAACACAAATTATTGTCACTAGCCCCGCGCATGCCTCCGTACTGCCCAGGGACCCATGCCACAGACCAGAATCGCAATGGGTTAACTGCTGCCATTTCTTTGCTTTGGTCTTGACCTCAGATTAACTTTCTGAAAATATTTTTTTTACTAAGCTGTCCCAGACCACTGCCTACCACGAGGCAGTTACATCCGCAGTCGGTTGCCACTGTGGGGCTAGGACATTATCCCCGCTCTAAATTAGGTTTTCTCCCCATCAGAGCTGAAGGCAAGAGCTGCTGTTTTGCACAAGCCCCGTAGCCAAGACACAGGCAGTGCTCCCCCTGATTATACTGCCTCATTACCAGCAAAGAGAAGGAGTACATAACACACAGCAGTGCTGAACATCCTGAATGATAAAAGCATTATTTGCATAACACTTGGATCTCCTGCAGGTTTAAGGCCTAATAAATCTCCCAGGGAAGTTAAAAGCAAAACTCTTCCAGAAAGTTGGATCAGACCGCTGGTGCTCAAGATCTCTAAGCCAGGAGCTGTTATACAACAACTTCTAACGAGATCAGCAGAATCAGTTTAAATCCAAATGCTACTTGCATTACTCTTGTGCAAGTCCAAAGTAAGTCCATTAATTTGATGGCATTATTCCTCCTCAATATTGTCAACAGAAGGAGTATTTGAACTGTTTTCTCCATTGCTTAGTTATATTGTATCACCAAAAGAATTCTTAAGACAATTTCTTAGGATTTTATTTCCTCGTAGTATTACTTCTATCCTTTCTTCCAATTTCCTGTCTCATTTATTTTTTAAACCAGCAATGTTTAAATCACACTTTCTATTTCTCACGTTTCTGATTAGTTCTTCCTTTTTTAGCCCAATTTATTTTTATTTGAACTTCATTCAGTTGGTATTGTTTGCTTTTCAATTTGTGTGCAGCCTTTTATGATTTTCCACTTGTTACTTATCTGCTACAATTTTCTTGCTAAGTAGTTTAAAGCTATTATTTTAAGAAGTTTCTAGAAACTTCTGAGCCCTTTAGTGTGTTCTAGTGACATATCAGTTTTGTCTCAGTAGTATTCCCGATTGCTGGGTTACTAAGCCAGAAATTTCTGCAATTGGCTCCTGCTAGTCTTGCTTAAATCAAACATGCAAGATGTATGTAAGACAATTTGGACAAGTCAATAAAAAATATTTATCCTCTATTTGTGTTTGTGTTATACAAGAAAGCCTAAATGGGATCAGACATTTATTACTCTGGACAAAGGCATTTGCTGTAGTCTACTGCTATGTTATTCAGAAATAAAGTGATTTAGGTTATGAAAGCTGCTTTCAAAGTATCAGGATATTGCACACAGTTCAAGAGAAGTCACTTCAAACAACAATTTCAGCATTTTGCAACCTGGTTCTTCTGTATACATCTACCCTGGTAGGTGACTGAAAGAAAGACAATGCAATATGAATATTTTCCTTGCAGCAGGTGCCAAGCAAGCCTAACAACATTGTCCGAAAAGCTTAACTATTGAAATCAATCTACAAGGCATCACAATAGAAAGCATTTTGAATAATTACAGATCAAAGACAGACACTATTGCACTCCACTACAGTCTTTTATTTTCTTGAAACATGCTATAAATAAAAGTAAGCATGAAGTTAAATATGGTAGGTTTCATTGTCAGATGTGCAAATTAGAGTAAAAACCATGATCACAAAGTAGTTAAAAGAAAGTAAAAACATAAAAAGCACAGTATTTATCAGTGCTAGAGACCTCTGTGTTTATCTTCAAAATCACTGGTTGAAAATCATAGCTGTAAGCATTTGCTGAAAATGCTTATCTATTCAGTAGCATGAAATACAAGTTGCATGAACTTATATTTCCCAGGGTACTGTATTGCTTCTATTTTTAACAGAAAAATTATCACTACATCCATAATCATCTACTTCCTCATAAATCCATCAGATACCTAGTCCTAAAGAAATCAGATATTTTCTAATAGGCCAGGTCCAAAGCTTATTGGTTAGCTTTTTGTATGAAAACCTGCTCTGACTGCAATACAAATTTGACTGAACAGAACAAAACACAGATTATTAAAAACAGTGTGTAGAACCAACAAACACATCTTTGCCTATGGTCATCTTTTTTTTAAAAAAAAAAAAACAAACACAAAACCATTATGAGGTCCATAAATCACTTTCCCCGTAGGTGACTCATCCAATCCATCTACTACCAAGTCTTTAAATCCCACCATTCTCCAGACTCTACCAAGCATTGTCCAAGAGCTGATATACCTCAAAGCTATGCCAAGGAGAGGATCAGGAATTAAGCAGTAGAGGCTGTTGTGGCAATTGTGCCTGGCTGTGTATGGTGGACCTGTTTTATTATGAGCAATGTAGATTCTGTAGACGTCAAAAATCCCCTTTCCTCTGGTATCAGCATCTGAACAATGAGAACTACTTCATCAGACAGAGGAAACAAAGACCCTCTTGTAGGAGGAGAAGGCCGGGCTTTTCTGTCCTCCATTGCTAGAGATGCAAAGAGAGATCATCAATAGACCAAAAGGGAAGGGGTAGTTATGAGGAGTTGGATCCCGCCTCTCTCTCTATCTTATCTTTAAAGGAAGGGAGCTTTAAAGGTCCTTTCCAACCCAAACTATTCTATGATTCTATCTCCAACTTTTCTTGCTGCTATTGTGGTGAAGGGAGAAGTGACTGACACTCCCTACATTCCTCTTCTAAGGAAGAACACTTTTGTTATGCTATCCAGGCTATATATAATGAAACCTATAGATTTTAATGAGATTTAACTGTGATTTTTCCTCTCTAAACAAATTTGGCAAGTGCCTGGATGTTTTCTGTTAGCTTGCTTTTTGTTTTGTTTTGTTTTTTGCTTTCCCCTCACTGTTACCATGCAGGTCTAGGTTTCAGATGAACATAATATAGAAGGAAAAGTATCAAACACTCATCTTTTCAATGACATTCTATAGCAGAGGATCTGAGCAGGCCATTTCTTGGGGCAAAGCAAGACCAAAAGATTTCATTAGCCAGAATGAAAGGAGATCACAGGGCACCTGTGGGAACACCTCTTATGTGTGTCCTCATTTCCTCCTGGGAAAAGTCTGAATTTTTTAGGTTAAGCTGACAGTGGCTGAACTTGAGTATTGTTCCGTGGCAGTACTAGCAAGTAATTTTTTTTTTTTTTTTTTTTTTTTTAAGGGGGGATTAACAGAAAAATTATCACTACATCCATAATCATCTACTTCCTCATAAATCCATCAGATACCTAGTCCTAAAGAAATCAGATATTTTCTAATAAGCCAGGTCCAAAGCTTATTGGTTAGCTTTTTGTATGAAAACCTGCTCTGACTGCAATACAAATTTGACTGAACAGAACAAAACACAGATTATTAAAAACAGTGTGTAGAACCAACAAACACATCTTTGCCTATGGTCATCTTTTTTTTAAAAAAAAAAAAACAAACACAAAACCATTATGAGGTCCATAAATCACTTTCCCCGTAGGTGACTCATCCAATCCATCTACTACCAAGTCTTTAAATCCCACCATTCTCCAGACTCTACCAAGCATTTTCCGAGAGCTGATATACCTCAAAGCTATGCCAAGGAGAGGATCAGGAATTAAGCAGTAGAGGCTGTTGTGGCAATTGTGCCTGGCTGTGTATGGTGGACCTGTTTTATTATGAGCAATGTAGATTCTGTAGACGTCAAAAATCCCCTTTCCTCTGGTATCAGCATCTGAACAATGAGAACTACTTCATCAGACAGAGGAAACAAAGACCCTCTTGTAGGAGGAGAAGGCCGGGCTTTTCTGTCCTCCATTGCTAGAGATGCAAAGAGAGATCATCAATAGACCAAAAGGGAAGGGGTAGTTATGAGGAGTTGGATCCCGCCTCTCTCTCTATCTTATCTTTAAAGGAAGGGAGCTTTAAAGGTCCTTTCCAACCCAAACTATTCTATGATTCTATCTCCAACTTTTCTTGCTGCTATTGTGGTGAAGGGAGAAGTGACTGACACTCCCTACATTCCTCTTCTAAGGAAGAACACTTTTGTTATGCTATCCAGGCTATATATAATGAAACCTATAGATTTTAATGAGATTTAACTGTGATTTTTCCTCTCTAAACAAATTTGGCAAGTGCCTGGATGTTTTCTGTTAGCTTGCTTTTTGTTTTGTTTTGTTTTTTGCTTTCCCCTCACTGTTACCATGCAGGTCTAGGTTTCAGATGAACATAATATAGAAGGAAAAGTATCAAACACTCATCTTTTCAATGACATTCTATAGCAGAGGATCTGAGCAGGCCATTTCTTGGGGCAAAGCAAGACCAAAAGATTTCATTAGCCAGAATGAAAGGAGATCACAGGGCACCTGTGGGAACACCTCTTATGTGTGTCCTCATTTCCTCCTGGGAAAAGTCTGAATTTTTTAGGTTAAGCTGACAGTGGCTGAACTTGAGTATTGTTCCGTGGCAGTACTAGCAAGTAATTTTTTTTTTTTAGCTTTTGCTAAGGGAGGTAAGGGGGAAATACAACACCTTTTAGAATTAAGAGCTAAAAGCCAGTCTACCATGTCCGTTCTCCCTCATGCCAATGCGCTTTGATATGGGCTGCTGACCTGCTACAATCCAAGCGGGACAAGAGAGATCTTATCAATTGATAAGAATTCACAGAAAATTAAAAAAACCCACAATACCACCAAAACCCAAACACATATTATTCTAGATGGTTATTCAAAGAATGTTATTTCAGATCCTGCTCTAGGAAGATCTGGAGTTCAGCCTTTGAGAAAGACCACTTCAATGGGTTTAGATGCCTTAGCAGTTGGTCACAGGATTTGACCCATAAAAAGAAAAACCATTTGGACTACCTGAAGACTAACCACCATACTGGGCAAGCAGTCAATGCTCTTCCTTGTGATAACCACAGATACTAACAGTTCTACACAGACTGCAAATGATACTAAGTCTGCACAGCACCTTCATAAAACTTGCTAGGGTGCCCTAAAGAAGTGATTCTTAAATGTTAGCTTCCATTTCTAGATCTTCTGAATGGGAAGCATTATGACAATCCTGACATTTCAAAGATTTACCTGACTTCAAGTGTAATCTGTTCCATGGACATCAAAGGGGATCTTCAAAGACACAACAGCCTCCCTATGCAGAGCAGCTTGCAGGCTTTGTGCTTCAGGTCTTGAACACCAAATTAAACGGAAGCCAGGATTACAGGTACTCCCAAATTAAACCACTTTCATATACACATGACTAATTTTAGTTCTGAAATTCATAATTCTTCAGAAATTTAGTACTTATTATCATTTTGGCATTCAGGCCATTTAGCTAATGCCAGTATCTTCCCCAACTGTTTGGACATAGGAACGTGCACACACATATCCAAGAACAAACTACTTCTCTTACTTCCCTGCTTCCCCTCCTTTTTTTATTTTTAAACAAAATAAAACTATCAGGAGGTACCAAGATTTGCTTTAACTGTCCGTGTGGCTAACATGTTTTGCTTATTTTAAGATGGATTATATTCTGAACTCCAGTTTACAGAATGAAAAACAGTAATGGAATAACAAATTGGTAAGCAGTATTATAGATTAGTAATTTACAGTATGTCTAAATTTAGAGCATCTCTCTCCGCATTTGTTTTCTCATCCTTCTCCTTGTGTCCTGCTTTTCTCCTTGTCTTCTTAACTCCCACCAGTCCGAATGGAAACCACATAGCACAGTTAGGTATTGCGTCAACTGCATGCTCCCTTAAAGGCAACACATCTCACACTCCTCCTGCAATACTACAAAGTAGATTTAGAATGCTACAGTTTCATGTCTAACCTGATGCAAGATTTAAGCTTGAATCAAACAAGTATGGACCTCACTTTCTGGTCAACCTTTTTGCAACATTGGTATTTCCACAAAGAGTTTATGTTTTGAAATTCTGATGTTTTCTCATTAAATTCCCTTTTATGAAAGAATTCCAGACCATCTTTAACTTGCAAAGCTCTACTGTCATGTAGTAAACACACAGTGATCTGAGCATATATTCCATATAAATGTGTGGTAAACAACGCACAAAATTGTCCTATGAAAAATGCCAGCAAAGCATACTGCATACGGTGAGCCTTTCTGTGTCTGCTGCTGCCTGGCCTTCAGCAGGGACACAGAGGAGAAAGTCCAGCGCACAGGTCCTGTCAAGACACCAGGCAACCAGAGGAAAACTTTACAGTGACAGAGATGCTGTCACTTCTCACTGTCAAGGCAGGAGGTAGTAGGAGTGAAATAACATTTTCTCCTCCAGGGCTTTCCTGGAATTTCATGAGTACCATTTTAAAAAACTGGGAGAAGTCACAATAATTTTAGTTTCTAAATACGAAATGCACTAAGAAGCCAGTGCCTATGGTTTTATCACTTATTCGTGAGACTAAAAATCTGACTACAGAGTTTGTGACACTGTCTTGAAACATGTTTTTTAATAATGATACTCTTGTGAGACTTTTTTTCAATAATGATAAATATCATGGGATGTATTTTTATGTGAAATGGCAAAAAATTATCACTATTATTACTAGATTCAGGAAGTGCTGATTATACATGATAGACTTATAAGCCCATTGTTACTTTCCACTTCATGGCCAAAGGCATTAAAAAAATTTAACAAAAAAAGGCTTTGGGGATACACCTCTGACATGTTTCTGATTCCTTAGTTGGGTACCTACAAGTCACAGCCTGATGAATTAAATAACCAAAGTTATAAATAGGATGTTTATTCAACTGAGAATAAACTCAAAGAGAACTCCTTTTCAGTGTGCAATGTAAATTCTTACTTTTTTTCCTTTCAAAATGTATACAGACACATGCACTTTCTATACTTACATATGCCTTGATTTTTATCTGTCTCTATATCAAAATAAAGTGGGAAAAATTTCCTCAAAGTCACTGGGTTGATACAGGAATAAATGTGGAGTGGTGAAAATAATTAAGCCTATTCTCTTAACACTTACAGAGAAAACAAGATGTTCGCTAGTGTAACTAAGTATGTATTTAGTGCAAATAAACCCAATACCTGGCCAAATAAAGAAGCCTGTAATAAAGCCCAGGTTATGACTCAGTTTACTATGACAGACAAGTGACTCACTCCCTCCTGCATGGGTACTGCACACTATCGTCTAAGGTTTTTTCCAATTACAATAAGACAAGAATTTGATTTTCTACAAAAGAAAGCTAGATGAAGGCAAATATCCAGACCTATCCCAAGCTTCCCTTCTGGAATTGCAGCAGACATAAAACAGTATTTGTTTTCATGACAGGGGAGCTGGGAAACAGACTGTCTTAATTACGAAGTTCTCAGTACTTTCTGGAAGAAAGGGGTTCTGCATGGCTACCCCCTACCTGATTGACTATTCCTTCTGTTCCAGCTCAGTCGTGCTGCCATCTTGTCATACTTGCACTTTGTCATTTTTTTCAGTCCCTCCAAGAATATTTGCCAGCCAGAGCATTAAACTATGAAAAATATTATTTGGATAATCCCTATGTATTTCTCATGTCTTGAGCCAACAGCATCATTTTCACCCGTAACACATCTCTTTCATCTCTAGTCCTATCTGAAATCTCAATTTTTCTTCAAGCACATGGAAATTAAAAAGGGGAAAAAAATCAGATAAGCCAAACTCTGAGTACCAACAGATTTTCAGCCATTTAATGGTTTTGCTGTTATTATCACGCTCTCCATGGCAAAAATTAAAAAGGATTATCTG